>NC_064754.1:127500-302500 GCF_011397635.1 Epinephelus fuscoguttatus
TGCTGACTTTTGTTATCTTGGTTCATGAGTTTTTCTGTTTCAGATTGAGTGATGTTTGCATCACTCAATCTGAAACAGAAAAACTCATTAACCAAATCAATCATTATCATCATCAATCAGTTTTAACTGCCTGACACTCTAAGTGTTTCTCAATGTCAAGGAAGGATCCTCAAACGGATGAATTTGAAGGGCGACACTGACCCACCCAAGGACTGTTCCAGTGTCAAGGATTCTTCTGAGTTTCACGAAGGACTGAGTCCTTCTTTCAGAGAAATTCAAAGGATGCATGTGTGGATCCTCCGCGACTATAAAATCCCCACAATGCTTTGCACAGTACACGATTTGCTGGGAGTGTGGGCGGGGCCTCTTCAATGAAACCTGTGGCCTCTTCAATGAAACCTCGGATAAATCTGACCTCCAAATCGGAAAAGTGCAATAGAACGGACCTTGAGCTCGGGACTTCCACTCGGGAATTCGGGCAGGATCCAAGCAACTCGAGTCGGTCGGAATGACGTCATAGCAAAATGGCGTCGCACACCGTGAGAGGTATACAGAGTCACTTTCTCCTCAACTTTTACTGTTATGTGTCGTCTAATTTAGCATTTGTGTTACTAAAAGTGTAGAATTACTTTGTAGTGGCATTTCCATTCCCACTCTGTTAATTTGTGATTTAAAAAGCTCTGTGCGCATATGTAGTAGGGACAGAAAAACACAGTAACATTAACGTTACTGAAGTGTTTGTGTTCAAAATATTATATGTCCTAATGTTACACAGAATATTGTTTTTCCCACATTTAAACTGCAGTAGCCTGTAATTATAATATTTGGCAATAATACTGCAGTTTTTATATCCAGAAAATGGCAGTTTTGACACATGGAAATAATTACTGTATTTATCTATCATAACGTTAACACAGTCAGTTTGCTTTTCACACCATCATCCTGGTAGTAATATTACGTTTATTTTGTTGTTGTTAATTCATGTTCGTTAGTGCTTCTGTAAACACTTTCTGAATGAAAAGCATGGTGTTTTCCCGTTCTGTACCCATCTTTACAATAGACTTTCTGATGGATGGTTGTGACAGCAGCAAAGCATACCTGTTAGGCAACAGAAAGTAAGACGTTTATTTATTTATTTAGGCTATTTATTTTACAACCTAGATCTTTAGGCAACGGGGAAGTTATGGAAAAGGAAATATAGTTCTGCGCGTACAATGCAGCAACACAGGCCAGTTGACACCTGCACGGCTCGCTTTTACTTGTTGATGCCCCGTATAAGGTCAATGACGCATGCAGGATTCCCCTCGCTGGTGCGTTCAGGATCTTTCCGAGTTCCGAGTACAATCGAACGCAGCATAATATGTCATTTATTTGGATTCATGTTTCCACCTGAGTTTATCATCCAAGCATCATCATCTGCTGGAAGGACTCATCCTACCAAGGAAAGATCCTTGACTTTGACAAACACCCTCTGAGACGCAGCTAATGTTAGCACACCAGCTAATGTTAGCACACCAGCTAATGTTAGCACAGCAGCGACACACAGGTACACAAACAGGTACACACACACACACAGGTACACGCACACAGGTAAACACAGGTACACAAACAGGTACACACACACACAAGTACACAAACAGGTACACACACAGGTACACACAGGTACATAAACCGGACACACACACAGGTACACACACACACACACACACACACACCAGTACACACAGGTGCACACAAGTACACACACACACGGGTACATAAACAGGTACACACAGGTACACACACACACAGGTACATAAACAGGCACACACACACAGGTACACACAGGTACACACACACACAGGAACACACAGGTGCATAAACCAGACACACACACAGGTACACACACACACAGGTACACACACACACACACACACACACACACACACACACACACACACCGGTACACACAGGTACACACAGGTACATAAACCAGACACACACACACACAGGTAACCACAGGTACACACACACACACACACACACACACACACACACACACACACACACACCGGTACACACAGGTACATAAGCCAGACACACACACACAGGTAACCACAGGTACACACACACACACACACACATACACACACACACACACACACCGGTACACACAGGTACACACACACACGGGTACATAAACAGGTACACACACACACACCGGTACACACAGGTACACAAAGGTACACACACACACACACAGGTACATAAACAGGCACACACACACACAGGTACACACAGGTAGACACACAGGTACACACCGTTACACACCATTACACAATGAGACTGACCAATTTATCGGGCCGATATTTGGTTTTTTTTTAAGGCATGGGCAGATACTCGAGGGCCTTCAGACGTTTTTGTTTTTTGTTTTTTTTTTTCAGAGCCTGATTTACAGACAGGCATATCAGCAGGCAGCCCAGTGTCGCTGGAGAACACGTGCAACACTTTCCCCTCCCTCGCTCGGTGCCTAGGTTACCAGCCTACTGGCAGGCTGTAGCCGGATAGTGATGGGAATTCCAGCTCTTTTTAGAGAGTTGGTTCTTTTGGCTCGGCTCACAAAAAAGAGACGGCTCTTTCGGCTCCCAAATGGCTCCTCAGATTTTTTGCGGCTTTAAATCAATTTATTACCAACAATAATGTAAAATTATGTGTAAAATGAATTACTAATGTAAAAAACATACATTATATCAAATGTTTATTATTTATATGGCTTTATTTATATACAGAGTGCCACAAAAAATAAATTCTAAAGTACAAAAACAAACTTTTAACTATTTTAAACTTTTAGCTTCTTACTATTAAACACTTGGAACTATTTACAGTGAAACAACATAGAGAAGCTTACAGAATCACCTCCCAATGAGGAGCTGGCTCCCGTCGTTCACTTCAAAGAGCCGCTTCGTTCGCGTCCAACACATCACTACAGTCGGAGTATTGGACAGTGGCCAAATAATCAACACAGCTCCTGGGAGAAAACGGTAAGGCTTAAGTTTTGATCCTTCAGAGAATTGTATTTTCAACTGGTTACTTAGCTGTACTGTTGCCTTGAACTTTGAGGGTGAAAAATGCGAGTGCCGAATGAATGGTCTTTAAATATGCTTGCAACTGTATCACTATCTAGTGCACTAGATTCTACACAGGCTAATTCTACAGCTAGGCTAGAGAGCTAGCCTCATTGAGTTTGTCAATGTGCATGGGCAGTTACTTCGGACACCACTCGTGGGATTAAATGGTAACCATAAAACACAAACATTATCAATTCAGTGGTGTTTTGAGAGTTTCAGTCTAGTCTAGTCGACCAAGCAGAGATATAGGCACGGTGGTCTGAGGAGCAAGAGAGCTGTTTGAAGTATGACGGGAGAAAATAGTCTATACGTGGTTAAAGTTTATTTGAGTTAACGTTGATAATGCACCGAAAATAAATGCAACAAATCACTTGCTTTTTAGAGCAGAAAGTTGTCGAAATGCGTTGCTTAAGGTGCATAGACATCGACGCACTTATTTTCTCATTCAAACAGCTGATTTTCGGCACACATACGGGGTACATCTCACAGCTTCTTTGACAACATTTCCTTTGCTAATCTGTTGTCTTTGCATAGATGGCTACATAATAGGCCTACAACAAGGTTATTTCATGTAAGAAAAGGGAAACGATGACACTCTTTCCTTTTGCAAATTAAAGACTGCATTTCAATGACTTTTTTTGGTTGATTGTTTTCTTTTTTACAATGGCAACATGAACATGAACATTAAAAGCATTAAAGATGAGTTGACAATGAACCTAATTAACCTAACAGCCTATTTTATTTTACATTTTGTTGTGATAACCAGATTTTGTCTATTTGACTTATAATAGTATCTACCAGCAAACAATTTAACATTGGGGCTGTTTTGGAGATGTTGATGAAAGCCTTTTGTTCCTTGTACACTACAGGTACCATGATGCACCCATATGATGTACACAGAATACGAGGGTAATAGAATGAGGCACTCGACCTAAATGTACTGGATTTGTGTTTTTCTTTCTTCTTTTTTTTTAAAGCAATCCCCTGATGGCTGAGAAAACCAACCCCATATGGAGGCATTTCGCCAAGTCACCACCAGGAAAGGCTAGGTGCAGCTTATACAACACACTGGTGAACATGGGAGCTGAAAAGGGTAGCCAGGTTTTAAAACGGTACACAGCATGCAGTATTCCTTCACAAACTTCCCTTTCAATAAAACATTTTGGCCCTAAACAATAAAAGATAGTCAAGTCAGATAGAGGTACATGAACAATTTTTACCAGCGCATCTTAATGAAACACGTCTCTCACCATCTCTGAAGTCACTGTCGACCTGCTGGCCTCACCACAGTGCTGTAACGTTACATTAAGCGGTAAATTAGCGCTTCTGTAGATTTTTAGTCCCAGTAACGTTATATCCAGTGACATGATATCCATTGTTATCCCGAGGAAGCTTTTGTTGTGGACAATGTCTGCGGTGGGCGATGGACTCGACATCATCATGTAGCTCTTCAAATGTTCTCTTTAGCTCATTTTCCATATTTGTATCCAAGTACCATAGTTGTAAAACGTTTAGCTGCCTGACAGCGAGTGACTCCACTGTAGAAGACATGTTGCATGTTTCCTATACCATTCAATAGTTTTGTCAAGTTGTAGTCTAACAGTCCCTTGGTTAAACTCCATCCGCTGTCTCTTAGGCGATGTAGCTATGAGCCAATACAATTAGGAAATGTTTTGGGCTGCAGGGCTGAGTTTTCCAAAACATGATCCTTCTCAGCAACGTTGTCTTCTTTGTGACAGAAAACTACACCGCAAAAAAGTTACTTTTTTCAGTAATGCATTATTTTTTCATTTAAGTAACTGAGTTACTGAGTTACTTTTTAACGAAGTAACTAGTAATGGTAACTAGTTATTATTTTTCAGTAACTAGCACTGGTGGTCTCACCTGAAGCGTCACCACCTTGAAGCTTACAATGAGGCAATCAAAGAAAAGGAAGAAAAAGCAGCAGCTGCTGCTTCTACAAGCAGTTAAACACAGCGGTTGCTGTTCAACACTACAGTTGTTTCAGATGTTGGCTTTCGGCGGTTAGTGGCACTGCTAGAGCCCATATACTCTCAAAACTGAAAAACATTATCGCACAGATGTCATGGAGGGTGTCTACATGAAAGCAGAGAAAAAAACCAAGGAGCTGGTTACACCAGACAATGCAGGCTCCCATTTATCCTTCACAACTGACTGCTGGTCTGGGGAGACCAAATCCCTGATGAGTCTGACCTGTCATTTCATTGACAATGACTGGGAAAGGAAGCAAATTGTTCTAAGTGTCAAGGCAATGTCGGGCTCCCACACTGGTGAATACATCAGTGAGATGTTCCTCACTATGCTGAGATATTGGGACATTGAGCTTAACAGAGTTGGCTTGTGCTCCGTGATCTCCTGATCTTAGCTGCAGTGCCCACATGCTACAGCTGGTAGTCAATGATGGCATCAACAGCCAGCGAGTAGTCGGGGCCATTATTGCCAAATTAAAGTCATGTGCTCCCCACTTCAACCATTCAGTGCTGGCAAAACAACGCTTGACAGCAAATCAGAAAGAGCTTGACCTCCCCCTGCACAGCATCATCCAGGCTGTTCCTACACACTGGAACTCCACTTTACATGGTTTGGACAGGATGCTGGAGCAGAAGCGTGCATTGAATGTGTACGCAGGTAATCACAGAAAAATATCAACACTTACTGCCGATCAATGGGCAATTGTATCAAATTTGATGGATACTTTGGGTCCAATTAAACAAGTAACTTTGGAAATGAGCAAGTCAGATGGTTCTATCTCCTCCATCATCCCGAGCATAGCTGTGCTGAAGATGATCCTTAAAGCAGAGGGTCCCAAAACAAAGGGGATGAAAACACCCCGGGACACCATGCTGAACAGCTTGGAGACGAGGTTTGAAAAGGCTGAGAAGACCAAATGTTTGGTGCTGACTCCATTACTGGATCCTCGGTATAAGGGAACATGTCTTAGCACCGGACACACTAAGCAACACGAAAGAATGGATAAAAGAGGAGCATGCCATTGAGTCCGGCGCTGAGCAACAGAAGAGGGTCTCCTCAGAAGACCAAGCCTCAGATCCAAAACAGATAAGAGAAGAGGAGGAAGAGGAGGAAGAACCTGGTCCATCTGGCCTCCTTGAACAAATGTATGCAAACATTTTGGGGGCTCATGCAACTACCTCTGAAGAAATTGAGAAATTGATGATGGGCATCATATCTCTCGGGAGCTGGATCAGTACCTACGTGAGCCATTGATTGACAGGTAGACTGATCAGCCAGTGGAATGGTGGAAGCAGAACACATCCCACCCACACCTTCTGGCACCACTGGCAAGAAAATTCCTCTGCCCACCTCCCTCCTCTGTTCCTAGCGAGAGAGTATTCAGCGAGATTGGCAACAGATATGACAAAAGGAGCAGACTCACGGAAGAAAACGCAGAAGGTCTCTGTTTCCTCCACTACAATCTACAGCTCTTAGACTGGGAGTACTAAGAACTTTTAGACTCAGAGAAAGAAGAAAGAAGACTCAGGTACTGGAAGTGGGATAATATGCACAACCCTTTCTAAATTGTTTTGTATAGCTGTTTACAAATGTTCCTTGCCTCAGGAAAGTCATTAAAGTCATCTGGGCAAAGTGCTTGTATAGTTGTTTATGTTAAAGGCCTAGTGTGAGGGTCCTAAGGACAGAGGGCTTTATAAATAAAATTGATTGATTGATTCGCATTTAACATACCTTAGTGGGTTGTAAGATCTGTCTGACCCAAGGAAGGTACACCTGGTGGCACAACCAAGTGCTGAAGTGCCTAACTAACTAATAAAGTTTTTATTTTTCCTAAAATTGACACTTGTGTACCCGTCATTGTTATTGTGACATTTCCATCATGCAAATACAGGGACAAAAAAACAATACTGACCCCAAATATCAGCTCAAAAATCAGCAGTACATACTGGTTACCGGCTGAGGCTGATGGCAAAACATCGGTATCAGCATCGGCCATAAAAAATCCATATCGGTTGACCTCTAGTACACACACAGGTACACACACACACACACACACACACACACAGGTACACACACAGGTGCACAGAGGTACACAGAGGTACACACAGAGGTACACACAGGTACACACAGAGGTGCACACACAGGTATACACACAGGTACACATACAGGTACACACAGAGGTACACACAGCAGTAAACACAGGTACACACACAGGTACACACAGAGATAAACACACAGGTACACATAAAGGTGCACAAAGGTACACACAGAGGTGCACACACAGGTACACACACAGGAAAACACAGGTATACACACATATACACACACAGGTACATACAGAGGTACACACACAGGTAGACGCAGTGGTGCACACACAGGTACACACAGTGGTACACAGGTATACACAGGTATACACACACAGGTACACATACAGGTACACACAGAGGTAAACACACAGGTACAAACAGAGGTAAACACACAGGTACACACAGAGGTATACACACAGGTACACACAGAGGTATACACACAAGTACACACAGACATACACACAGGTACACACAGGTACACACCTCAGCCAGGTCTTCAAAGCAGCTTCCTACCAGAGGATGAGGACTTCCTTCGTCCGTCATCTCCACCGTGTCCTCGATCAGACCCAGCAGCTTCACCGTCACCTCATGGATATCAACGATCCGACTAAAGATACTGTCCACATCCTGACACACACACACACACACACACACACACACACACACAGGTGATCAATCACACCGATCAGACAGGTGATTGATTTGTGATCAGACAGGTGACAGGTATACATACGTGCTGAGAGAAGAGCATGGGGCTGGAGGTGAAGGGTTCTCTGAACACCTTGATAAGCAGGTTAAGTTGTCTCAGGTACTGTCGACCATCAGACATCAGGTTTCTCACCAGCTCATAGTAACTCTGCTCTTCATTGGCTGACGGCTCCTCGTCCATCAGAGGGAAGCCGCTGATGTCCTCCTCATCCTGATGGAACATATCCATCAGCACCTGAGAGACAGACAAGTCCATCAGAGACACTCGTGTCTCCACACAGTGACTGTGACTCACTTCCTGCAGCTCTCTGGCGCCCCCTGTGGAGGCTTCGTCCAGCACTGAGTCACATTTATCTGCTGGTGACCACTGGTTCACAAACTGCAACCACACCTGGGTGACAGCGCCAGAATACACGAGACGCCAAACACCAACACGGAGCTCCGGCACAGAGTGTGTATGCCTCTGTGTGTGTCTCTGAGTGTGTACCTTGTCTGCACACATGGCCACGGTGATGTCATGCTCAGAACTCATAGTGTGTGTGTTTATGTGTGTGTAGATATGTGTGACTAAGTGTAGCTGTGTGTAGCTGTGTGTAGTTGTGTAGCTGTGTGTAGCTGTGTGTAGGTGTGTGGCTGTGTGTAGTTGTGGAACTGTGTGTAGCTGTGTGTAGCTATGTGTAGTTGTGTAGCTGTGAGTACCTGTGAGTAGTTGTGTAGCTGTGTGTAGCTGTTTAGAAGAAGAAGAAGCTGTATTGTCATTGTACACACGATACAACGAAACTTTGCTTGGCAGCAATTCCTGTGTGTAGCTGTGTGTAGCTGTGTGTAGCTGTGTGTAGTTGTGTGTGGCTGTGTGTAGCTGTGTGTAGCTGTGTGTAGCTGTGTGTGGCTGTGTGTAGCTATGTGTAGCTGTGTGTAGCTGTGTGTAGCTGTGTGTAGCTGTGTGTAGTTGTGTGTGGCTGTGTGTAGCTGTGTGTAGCTGTGTGTAGTTGTGTGTGGCTGTGTGTAGCTGTGTGTAGCTGTGTGTAGTTGTGTGTAGCTGTGTGTAGTTGTGTGTAGCTGTGTGTAGCTATGTGTAGCTGTGTGTAGTTGTGTGTAGCTGTGTGTAGCTATGTGTAGTTGTGTGTAGTTGTGTGTAGCTGTGTGTAGCTATGTGTAGCTGTGTGTAGTTGTGTGTAGCTGTGTGTAGCTGTGTGTAGCTGTGTGTAGCTATGTGTAGCTGTGTGTAGTTGTGTGTAGCTGTGTGTAGCTATGTGTAGTTGTGTGTAGCTGTGTGTAGCTGTGTGTAGCTGTGTGTAGCTATGTGTAGCTGTGTGTAGTTGTGTGTAGCTGTGTGTAGCTATGTGTAGCTGTGTCTAGCTGTGTGTACCTGTGTGTAGTCGTGTAGCTGCGTGTAGCTGTGTATAACTGTGTGTAGCTGTGTGTAGCTGCGTGTAGCTGTGTGTACCTGTGTGTAGTCGTGTAGCTGCGTGTAGCTGTGTATAACTGTGTGTAGCTGTGTGTAGCTGTGTGTAGTCGTGTATCTGTGTGTAGCTGTGTTGCTGTGTGTGTGTAGCTGTGTTGCTGCGTGTAGCTGTGTGTAATTGTGAAGCTGTGTGTAGCTGTGTTGCTGCGTGTAGCTGTGTGTAATTGTGAAGCTGTGTGTAGCTGTGTTGCTGCGTGTAGCTGTGTGTAATTGTGAAGCTGTGCGTATTTGTGTGTAGTTGTATATAGCTGTGTGTAGCTGTGTGTAGCTGTGTGTAGGTTTGTGTAGCTGTGTGTAGCTCTGTGTAGTTGTGTGTAGCTGTGTGTAGTTGTGTGTAGTTGTGTGTAGCTGTGTGTAGCTGTGTGTACTTGTGTAGCTGTGTGTAGCTGTGTGTAGTAGTTGTGTACCTTGTCTGCACACATGGCCACAGTGATGTCCTGCTGAGAGATCTCGTAGTGTCGGATGTTCCTCACGTAGTTTCCCGCCAGTTTCAGGATGTCGGCGGAGATGTACTCCAACACGGCGACCATGTAGACTGACACCTGGTGGTCGATCTTATAACCCAGCACCTCCTGACAACACAAGGCATCATAGGAAACACAGTCAGTGTGTGTGGAGGAGGATGATGATGATGATGATGATGGTGGTGGTGGTGGTGGTGGTGGTGGTGAAGACAGCGGTACCTTCAGCAGAGGGTGGATCTTGTCCACGGGCAGCGCCAGTGGGTTCCTCCTCTTCCTCTTCTCGATGGCAGCCTGAGCGTCAGCGATCGCCCACTTATCGATCGGGTGAGGAAAACTCTTCTGAACTCGCTCCTGAGAGGATGAAGGGGGGACAGGTGAGGACACAGTCAACTGGTCTGAACTGGTCTGAACTGGTCGGACACCAGTGGTCTGTGATGTTTCAACAGACAGCACGTCACTATCTGACCGCAACGTCCATCAGCTGGAAACAAGAAACAAACCAATCACACTTCAGCCTGTCTGTGATGTCATCAGGTAGAGTACAGGTGAGCTCAGATAAAACAGCAGTAATCTGATAACTTTATTGATCCTTCCTGTCAAGACAAGTTTTAACGTTCACACAGTAAAATCACATGTAAATATAAGCACATGATGTCACATGTCAGCAGAAACAAACCTGAAGGGTTAAACTGATGTCAGTATAAACATGAAGTGTTTCACGTGTTCAGACTGAAACAACGTGGCGTGTGCTGAATTATCTTTTCACACATTTACACCCTTGGGACAAATAAAGAACCAACCTGTGACGGTGATGATGTCACAAAGGGTTAAAACTGTTGAAATGCATGTGTATGGGGATGGATGGAGGGATGGATGGAGAGATGGATGGAGGGAGGGTAGAGCATTGTGCTACTCTGTACAGTGACTTCTGCTAGGATTTTATGCACTATGTGTATTCTGTGTTTTATGTTTATGTAAAGAGCCAAGTGTGACTGTAGTCTGCATGTTGATGTGAGATGCCGGTACTTTTTTCATATGCCCAAGATGAATTTCTCTTAAGAGACAATGAAGATCAATCTTATCTTATCTTTAGTCTCACAGTAACAGATCCAGGGTCAGTTTCAAACCACGTAACCCTCACATGTCGTCTGGCAGGTGTTTGTTCTGCTTAGACCCTGTTCACAGATCAGTTCTGGACTCAGGATCATGTAAAGCTCGGTCTGAAGAATCAGGATGTACGATAACATCGGCAGCTCATCGGCACGTCATCGGTAGGCTTGTCACGATAGCACAATTTCAGTAGTCGATACCAATACCAGTGAATTTCCACGATTCTCGAAACTTATTCGATACCACGATAAAAATCAAAAAACAGAACTAATGTATTTCTAAATTCTACTTTATTAAAACTGTTTCAAACTTTAACTCTTAGGCCTCATTTACACTGCAAGCGACCCACAAGCGATGTGGCAGCACACGTGCATTCACACGTGTGAATACATGGCCGTTGCTGTCCCGTCAAAATACAAACCACACCTGAACAGTTGGTGCCGGTAGTGCACCGTGTTTGCAAATCTCCAATAAACCCCAAAGAAGAAGTGAGTTTGGACCAAAAGCCCAGTGTGGACAGGTTCACGCGCCAGTGATGATTCCAACACTTAACTAAACTCCATAACTGCCTTAAAGATTCAGATTCAGATTCATTCAGATTCAGAATTCTTTATTAATCCCCGTGGGGGAAATTGTTTTTGTTCCAATGCTCCGTGCAAAGTAGAAATAGAAATACAGCATGAATGGAAACAAGAGATAAAGATGAAGATATGAATAAATACTAAAATAGACAATGAAATAAATAAAAATAAAATATTAAAGTAGACATTAAAATAAAATCAAATCGAATCAAATATTAAAGTAGACATTAAAATAAAATAAAATAAAATAAAATATTAAAGTAGACAATAAAATAAAATTAATAAAATAGTAAAGTAGACAATCTGAAATATATACAATATACAATGAAATGGTTGTAGCGTTATAAATGATTGAATGCATGAATAAAGACATAAAAACCTGGATGAGCACCAGTTTCCTGATGTTAAATTCAGACAAAACTGAAGTTATTGTTCTTGGCCCCAAACAACTCAGAGACTCTTTATCTGATGACAGTGTTTCTCTAGATGGCATTGCTCTGGCCCCTAGCACTACCGTAAGAAACCTCGGAGTGATATTTGATCAAGATTTGTCTTTTAATTCTCATTTAAAACAAACCTCACGGACTGCATTTTTTCATCTGCGTAATATTGTGAAAATTAGGCCTATCCTGACCCGAAAAGATGCAGAAAAATTGGTCCACGCTTTTGTTACCTCCAGGCTGGATTACTGTAACTCTCTATTATCAGGTAGCTCTAGTAAGTCCTTAAAAACTCTCCAGCTAATTCAGAATGCAGCAGCACGTGTACTAACAGGAACTAAGAAACGAGATCATATTTCTCCTGTTTTAGCTTCTCTGCACTGGCTCCCTGTAAAATCCAGAATTGAATTTAAAATCCTACTGTTAACTTATAAAGCTCTAAATGGTCAAGCTCCATCATATCTTAGAGAGCTCATAGTGCCTTATTATCCCACCAGAACACTGCGCTCTGAGAACGCAGGGTTACTCGTGGTCCCTAAAGTCTCCAAAAGTAGATCAGGAGCCAGAGCCTTCAGCTATCAGGCTCCTCTCCTGTGGAATCATCTTCCTGTTACGGTCCGGGAGGCAGACACCGTCTCCACATTTAAGACTAGACTTAAGACTTTCCTCTTTGATAAAGCTTATAGTTAGGGCTGGCTCAGGCTTGCCCTGTACCAGCCCCTAGTTAGGCTGACTTAGGCCTAGTCTGCCGGAGGACCCCCCTATAATACACCGGGCACCTTCTCTCCTTCTCTCCTTCTCTCTCTCTCTCTCTCTCTCTCTCTCTCTCTCTCTCTCTCGTGTCCTGTTACTGCATCTTGCTAACTCGGCCATTCTGGATGTCACTAACTCGGCTTCTTCTCCGGAGCCTTTGTGCTCCACTGTCTCTCAGATTAACTCATATCACAGCGGTGCCTGGACAGCGTGACGTGTGTGGTTGTGCTGCTGCCGTGGTCCTGCCAGATGCCTCCTGCTGCTGCTGCTGCCATCATTAGTCATGCCCCCAGGCCGCATTTACCTGACCAAACCTGACCCAAGTCCGAGACAATTATGACTGAGCCGGGCCCGAACCGGAGTCAGAGCCCGACGCAGTTTGTTAACTGACATGGTTATTCTTATGGACAGTGTGTAAATGACCATCAAAAAGACTGCTGTTGCGCACACAGCGCTCGCACACAGCGCTCGCACAGCACCATACAAACCTAGGGGAATACTGATCAAGGCAGAAAATCTGTTTTGTGAGGGCAGGAGAACCTCCAAAACCCCAACCGACAGGGCAGGGCAGCCTCATGTAGCAGCAAACTGGCAGATGAAAGGTGGACTTGAGACAGACTCATGGAAAACATCATAGAGACCATCCTCTCTCAAACACCTGAGCAGGTAGTTACAGCACCCCGGGAGGAGCTGATGGAGGTGAAATATGCCAGCCTGGTGGAAGGATGCCACAGACAGGTTGGCGTGCATGTTGCATGTGCAGTAGGAGGAAGGGGCTTTGCAGAAAAAGCCGACGGTCACCTCGGCATCACTGGACCTCCTGCACGTGTGTGACAGTCGTGTGATGTGTTCAGTTTAAAATCTGAGTTTGCGATTTCCTGTTGACAGACAGTTAATGTTTGTTTTCTCTGCTGCATACTGAACTTTCAGTTTTAGCCAACATGTCCCACAGTCTGATCAGGTCCTGACGATTGAGTAAAAGTTCTGTTTCAAAGTTTCTACTGACATCTACCGAGTCGTTCTTTCATCCTGCTGAAGGACCGTTTGGGTTCGTCTGAGGTGATTCTGGTTCAAAAACAGTTGGTATCAGAAATGAATAATGTTAATCACGTCACAAACAAACAAAAATTCTGCAGATTCTCATTCTGAATCTAAACTATTAAAACTGTGCAGACTGTGTTTGGGCGTGCAGATAACGTGTCCGTCACAACACATATGTTAATACAATGGGACGGGGAGCGGCAGTCACGTCTCAGCTGCTGATAAATCATCCATCAGAGGAAATGTGATGAACCACTCATCAACCAACAATGAATCAAACTTTATTGTGTTAACGCAGTCACACAGTTCAATATCTCTATATGAGGCTCCACCCTTTATTGACCCATTGCCATGGTGAATCGTCGTATCAGAGCTCCACTTACGATGATGGACTGTTTCATCCACCAGAGACGAGCCGAACACACCGACTGACTCTGTTCTGTTCTCAGAGCTCAGTCAGACTCGGAGTTCATTCAAGCTGCTGTGTGTGTGTGTGTGTGTGTGTGTGTGTGTGTGTGTTACCTCCACATCCTGTACAGTACGTGGCTGAGCCTGACACAGCATGCTGAGCAGCAGCAGGATCAGCTCCTCGATGTACTGCAGCGCCTCCTGCTGGGACACCAGGTTAGGATGCACCTGGTTCAGTACCTTCAACACACACACACACACACACACACACAGTGAGCTCGTGGCAGATAACTGATCAAGATCAAAGCACATTTGAAACAAACAAAGAAGTGATGTTTGTTATTAAGGAAGCTCTTCTCTCGCTTCTTCCCAAGAAGAATAGCTTCTGCTATGCAAAAGCTAATGGGGATTTTAATAAAACAAACAAACTGTCTCTGTCAAAGACTTCTCAGAGTCACAGCATGCACTGCTCTCTGCTGCCACCAGGAGGAGGAGAGCAGGTGTTACAGCTCATCTGGCATATCAACACATACCTGTACAGGTGTGTTCAGTCTGATAGCACACCTGTAACATTTTAGTACTGCCCTATCAATAAACCACCTGCAGGGGGCGATGAGCTGCCGCCATGACCACTGATATGAGGGAGCACCGCATTTTTACACTGCTACAGATTCCAGCATCATACGACACAACGAACCGCCAAGTGAATACTGCACTCTGAGCGCTGTACGTTTGACGTTTACTTCCTGTATCTGCTCAGATACTCTGTCCTCTACCTGCTCAGGTACACTGTCCTCTACCTGCTCAGGTACACTGTACTCAACCTCTGTGTACCTGTCCCTGCTGGATGTGGGGGTAAAGGGTTAATGTTGTGTTCACTTCCTGTTTGTGCTGTAAACAACAGAGACTGCAGTCGGACTGATGTTAATATCAACATACTCCAGCAATTAGACTGACCCGCTGAAACAAATGGTCCTCAGCTGTCAGTCTGCTGACTCACACACACAGTGATGCGTTTCCTGCTGCAGCTACACAATAAAAGCCTTCCTATAGTTTGCTGGTGAAAAGGTCTTACTGTGAAGGAGCAACAGGAAGGAAGGAGCTAATCGCTGAACAGATGTTTCACAGCTCAGCAGATCGCAGGAGACGAAGCATGTCTCAGCCTCATACCTGTATGCAGGTGAGTTGTGTCTGAACACACTGACCTGCATGTTTCTGTTTGATCAACAACAAACCGACCTCACTGACACATCATTAACCCTTTCGGCTCTGCAATACAAACGCTCCTGCAGGGTTGTGATGTCATTTCCTGAAGCAGCAGGTGATGAAGCAGAATCATTAATTTGAGTGTTTCAATTTGGCGTTAATAAAAATAAAACAAAAATCAGTCGAGATTTTTTCAGCTGCTTTTAAAAAATAGAAACATTTTGTTCCAAAAGTTTTTTTAAAAGTTGAAACAAAAACAAAAAGGAGGACTCAGTGGGGACAGAAGTCTCAGTGAGGACAGAGAACTGGGTGAGGTCAGAGGACTCGGTGAGGACAGAAGTTTCAGTGAGGACAGAGGACTGGGTGAGGACAGAAGTCTCAGTGAGGACAGAGGACTCAGTGAGGACAGAAGTCTCAGTGAGGACAGAGAACTGGGTGAAGTCAGAGGACTCGGTGAGGACAGAAGTTTCAGTGAGGACAGAGGACTGAGTGAGGACAGAAGTCTCAGTGAGGACAGAAGTCTCAGTGAGGACAGAGGACTGAGTGAGGACAGAAGTCTCAGTGAGGACAGAAGTCTCAGTGAGGACAGAGGACTGCTTGAGGACAGAAGTCTCAGTGAGGACGGAAGTTTCAGTGAGGACAGAAGTCTCAGTGAGGACAGAGGGGACTGGGTGAGGACAGAAGTCTCAGTGAGGATCCAATTATAACCTAGGCTACTGGTGTGCATGTTTCTGACCACACTGTCAGAAACAGACTCCATGAGAGTGGCATGAGGGCCCACGCCCTCTAGTGGGACCTGTGCTCACAGCCCAGCACCGTGCAGCTCCATTATTCACCAGAGAACACCAGAACTGAAGGGGCCGCCATCGGTGCACCGTTCTCTTCACAGATGACAGCAGGTTCACGCTGAGCACATGAGACAGGTGTGAAAGAGTCAGGAAACGCTGTGGTGAACGTTATGCTGCCTGTGACATCATCTAGCATGACCGGTTTGGTGGTGGGTCAGTGATGGTCTGGGGAGGCAGATCCTTGGAGGGTCGCACAGACCTCCATGTCATGGCCAACAGTACCCTGACTGCTGTTAGGTACCAGGATGAAATCCTCAGACCTTACGCTGGTGCAGAGGGCCCAAGTTCCTCCTGGTGCAGAGGGCCCTGGGTTCCTCCTGGTGAGGTGGGCCTTGGGTTCCTCCTGGTGAGGTGGGCCTGGGGTTCCTCCTGGTGAGGTGGGCCTGGGGTTCCTCCTGGTAAGGTGGGCCTTGGGTTCCTCCTGATGAGGTGGGCCTGGGGTTCCTCCTGGTGAGGTGGGCCTTGGGTTCCTCCTGGTGAGGTGGGCCTTGGGTTCCTCCTGATGAGGTGGGCCTGGGGTTCCTCCTGGTGAGGTGGGCCTTGGGTTCCTCCTGGTGAGGTGGGCCTGGGGTTCCTCCTGGTAAGGTGGGCCTGGGGTTCCTCCTGGTGAGGTGGGCCTGGGGTTCCTCCTGGTAAGGTGGGCCTTGGATTCCTCCTGATGAGGTGGGCCTGGGGTTCCTCCTGGTGAGGTGGGCCTTGGGTTCCTCCTGGTGAGGTGGGCCTGAGGTTCCTCCTGGTGAGGTGGGCCTTGGGTTCCTCCTGATGAGGTGGGCCTGGGGTTCCTCCTGGTGCAGAGGGCCCCAGGTTCCTCCTGGTGAGGTGGGCCTGGGGTTCCTCCTGGTAAGGTGGGCCTTGGGTTCCTCCTGATGAGGTGGGCCTGGGGTTCTTCCTGGTGAGGTGGGCCTTGGGTTCCTCCTAGTGAGGTGGGCCTTGGATTCCTCCTGGTGAGGTGGGCCTGAGGTTCCTCCTGGTGAGGTGGGCCTGGGGTTCCTCCTGGTGAGGTGGGCCTGGGGTTCCTCCTGGTGAGGTGGGCCTGGGGTTCCTCCTGGTGCAGAGGGCCCCAGGTTCCTCCTGGTGAGGTGGGCCTGAGGTTCCTCCTGGTGAGGTGGGCCTGGGGTTCCTCCTGGTGAGGTGGGCCTGGGGTTCCTCCTGGTGCAGAGGGCCCCAGGTTCCTCCTCATGGGGGAAGTGTTGCCCTAATCCAGGTCTTAAAGGAGATCCCCCAGGACACCATCCTCAGACTCAGGCAGTCGGGGCCGAACACACAAGTCACATGATGAACTGGATCAGACTGTGATTCTGAATTTAGACGTTCTTTCATCAGGATGATTCACTGATTTCACCTCAATAAATACACAACAGTCCCTAACTGTGTGTGTGTGAGTGTGTGTGTGTGTGTGTGTGTGTGTGTGTGTGTGTGTGTGTGCGCGTGTATCAGAGAGCGTGTACTTTCTCCAGGGAACGACTCCAGCAGGCCTCTCCACAGTGTGTTGTTTCACAGTGTGTGTTGTGTTGTATCACAGTGTGTTGTGTTGTGTCACAGTGTGTTGTGTCAGTGTGTTGTGTTGTATCACAGTGTGTTGTGTCACAGTGTATGGTGTTGTGTCAGTGTGTTGTGTTGTATCAGTGTTGTGTCAGTGTGTTGTGTTGTGTCAGTGTGTTGTGTTGTATCACAGTGTGTTGTGTTGTGTCAGTGTGTTGTGTTGTATCACAGTGTGTTGTGTTCTGTCACAGTGTGTTGTGTCAGTGTGTTGTGTTGTATCACAGTGTGTTGTGTTGTTCCACAATGTGTTGTGTCACAGTGTGTTGTGTTGTATCACAGTGTGTTGTGTCACAGTGTGTGTTGTGTCAGTGTGTTGTATCACAGTGTGTTGTGTTGTGTCACAGTGTGTTGTGTCAGTGTGTTGTGTTGTGTCACAGTGTGTTGTGTTGTGTCAGTGTGTTGTGTCACAGTGTGTGTTGTGTCAGTGTGTTGTATCACAGTGTGTTGTGTTGTGTCACAGTGTGTTGTGTCAGTGTGTTGTGTTGTATCACAGTGTGTTGTGTTGTGTCACAGTGTGTTGTGTTGTGTCAGTGTGTTGTATCACAGTGTGTTGTGTTGTGTCACAGTGTGTTGTGTCAGTGTGTTGTGTCACAGTGTGTTGTGTTGTGTCAGTGTGTTGTACCACAGTGTGTTGTGTTGTGTCACAGTGTGTTGTGTCAGTGTGTTGTATCACAGTGTGTTGTGTTGTTCCACAGTGTGTTGTGTCACAGTGTGTTGTGTCAGAGTTTTGTGTCAGTGTGTTGTGTTGTATCAGTGTGTTGTATCACAGTGTGTTGTGTTGTATCACAGTGTGTTGTGTTGTGTCACAGTGTGTTGTGTCAGTGTGTTGTGTTGTGTCACAGTGTGTTGTGTCAGAGTTTTGTGTCAGTGTGTTGTGTCACAGTGTGTTGTGTTGTGTCAGTGTGTTGTGTCACAGTGTGTTGCGTTGTGTCACAGTGTGTTGTGTCACAGTGTGTTGTGTTGTGTCAGTGTGTTGTATCACAGTGTGTTGTGTTGTGTCAGTGTGTTGTGTCAGTGTGTTGTGTTGTATCACAGTGTGTTGTGTTGTTCCACAGTGTGTTGTGTCACAGTGTGTTGTGTTGTGTCACAGTGTGTTGTGTTGTGTCACAGTGTGTTGTGTCAGAGTTTTGTGTCGGTGTGTTGTGTTGTATCAGTGTGTTGTATCACAGTGTGTTGTGTTGTATCACAGTGTGTTGTGTTGTGTCACAGTGTGTTGTGTCAGTGTGTTGTGTTGTGTCACAGTGTGTTGTGTTGTTCCACAGTGTGTTGTGTCACAGTGTGTTGTGTTGTATCACAGTGTGTTGTATCACAGTGTGTTGTGTCACAGTGTGTTGTGTCAGAGTTTTGTGTCAGTGTGTTGTGTCACAGTGTGTTGTGTTGTGTCACAGTGTGTTGTATCACTCAGTCACCCCTCAGAGCCAGACCATCCCCACCCAAACAAGCCCTGCACCAGCTCCAGCCTCCACACAGCTCTACCCCTGGGAGCTCACCCCACCTCACTCAACCAGCTCCAGCCTCCACACAGCTCTACCCCTGGGAGCTCACCCCACCTCACTCAACCAGCGCCAGCCACAGCCCTACCCCTGGGAGCTCACCCCACCTCACTCAACCAGCTCCAGCCACAGCTCTACCCCTGGGAGCTCACCCCACCTCACTCAACCAGCTCCAGCCTCCACACAGCCCTACCCCTGGGAGCTCACCCCACCTCACTCAACCAGCTCCAGCCTCCACACAGCCCTACCCCTGGGAGCTCACCCCACCTCACTCAACCAGCTCCAGCCTCCACACAGCTCTACCCCTGGGAGCTCACCCCACCTCACTCAACCAGCTCCAGCCTCCACACAGCTCTACCCCTGGGAGCTCACCCCACCTCACTCAACCAGCGCCAGCCACAGCTCTACCCCTGGGAGCTCACCCCACCTCACTCAACCAGCTCCAGCCTCCACACAGCCCTACCCCTGGGAGCTCACCCCACCTCACTCAACCAGCTCCAGCCTCCACACAGCCCTACCCCTGGGAGCTCACCCCACCTCACTCAACCAGCTCCAGCCTCCACACAGCCCTACCCCTGGGAGCTCACCCCACCTCACTCAACCAGCTCCAGCCTCCACACAGCTCTACCCCTGGGAGCTCACCCCACCTCACTCAACCAGCTCCAGCCTCCACACAGCTCTACCCCTGGGAGCTCACCCCACCTCACTCAACCAGCGCCAGCCACAGCTCTACCCCTGGGAGCTCACCCCACCTCACTCAACCAGCTCCAGCCACAGCTCTACCCCTGGGAGCTCACCCCACCTCACTCAACCAGCTCCAGCCTCCACACAGCTCTACCCCTGGGAGCTCACCCCACCTCACTCAACCAGCTCCAGCCACAGCTCTACCCCTGGGAGCTCACCCCACCTCACTCAACCAGCTCCAGCCACAGCCCTACCCCTGGGAGCTCACCCCACCTCACTCAACCAGCTCCAGCCTCCACACAGCTCTACCCCTGGGAGCTCACCCCACCTCACTCAACCAGCTCCAGCCACAGCTCTACCCCTGGGAGCTCACCCCACCTCACTCATCCAGCTCCAGCCTCCACACAGCTCTACCCCTGGGAGCTCACCCCACCTCACTCAACCAGCTCCAGCCTCCACACAGCTCTACCCCTGGGAGCTCACCCCACCTCACTCAACCAGCTCCAGCCTCCACACAGCTCTACCCCTGGGAGCTCACCCCACCTCACTCAACCAGCTCCAGCCTCCACACAGCCCTACCCCTGGGAGCTCACCCCACCTCACTCAACCAGCTCCAGCCTCCACACAGCCCTACCCCTGGGAGCTCACCCCACCTCACTCAACCAGCTCCAGCCTCCACACAGCTCTACCCCTGGGAGCTCACCCCACCTCACTCAACCAGCTCCAGCCTCCACACAGCCCTGCGCCCACCCCAGCACCAATGGATTCTCCATACTCCACTGAGACGGCACAGACACACAGAGGCAGAAGAGCTGAAATTATCCTGCTCATGGACTCCAACGGAAGGTTTCTAGATGAACAGTGTGTGTTGTGTTGTATCACAGTGTGTTGTATCACAGTGTGTGTTGTGTCACAGTGTGTTGTGTTGCATCACAGTGTGTGTTGTGTTGTGTCAGTGTGTTGTATCAGTGTGTGTTGTGTCACAGTGTGTTGTGTTACATCACAGTGTGTGTTGTGTTGCATCACAGTGTGTGTTGTGTCACAGTGTGTTGCATCAGTGTGTGTTGTGTCACAGTGTGTGTTGTGTCACAGTGTGTTGTATCACAGTGTGTGTTGTGTTACAGTGTGTTGTATCACAGTGTGCTGTGTTGTGTCACAGTGTGTTGTGTTGCATCACAGTGTGTGTTGTGTTGTGTCAGTGTGTTGTATCAGTGTGTGTTGTGTCACAGTGTGTTGTGTTGTGTCACAGTGTGTTGTGTTGTATCACAGTGTGTTACATCACAGTGTATGTTGTGTCAGTGTGTTGCATCACAGTGTGTGTTGTGTCACAGTGTGTTGTATCACAGTGTGTGTTGTGTTACAGTGTGTTGTGTCAGTGTGTTGTGTTGCATCACAGTGTGTGTTGTGTCACAGTGTGCTGTGTCACAGTGTGAGGTATCACAGTGTGTTGTGTCACATTATGTTGTGTTGTGGCACAGTGTGTTGTGTCACAGTGTGTTGTATCACAGTGTGTTGTGTTGTGTCCGTGTGTTGTATCACAGTGTGTGTTGTGTCACAGTGTGTTGTATCACAGTGTGTGTTGTGTCCGTGTGTTGTATCACAGTGTGTTGTGTTGTGTCCGTGTGTTGTATCACAGTGTGTTGTATCACAGTGTGTTGTGTCACAGTGTGTTGTGTCACAGTGTGTTGTGTCACAGTGTGTTGTATCACAGTGTGTTGTGTTGTGTCCGTGTGTTGTATCACAATGTGTGTTGTGTCACAGTGTGTTGTATCACAGTGTGTTGTGTTGTGTCCGTGTGTTGTATCACAATGTGTGTTGTATCACAGTGTGTTGTATCACAATGTGTGTTGTATCACAGTGTGTTGTATCACAATGTGTGTTGTATCACAGTGTGTTGTATCACAATGTGTGTTGTGTCACAGTGTGTTGTGTCACAGTGTGTTGTGTTGTGTTGTTGTGTTGTATCAGTGTGTTATATCACAATGTGTTGTGTCACAGTGTGTGTTCTGTTGTGCCACAGTGTGTTGTATCACAGTGTGTGTTCTGTTGTGTCACAGTGTGTTGTGTCACATTGTGTTGTGTTGTGTCACAGTGTGTTGTATCAGTGTGTTCT
Source organism: Epinephelus fuscoguttatus (assembly GCF_011397635.1). NCBI lineage: Eukaryota > Metazoa > Chordata > Actinopteri > Perciformes > Serranidae > Epinephelus > Epinephelus fuscoguttatus. The sequence continues at coordinate 149,543 of NC_064754.1, forward strand.
GTTGTATGACAGTGTGTTGTGTTGTGTCACAGTGTGTTGTATCACAGTGTGTGTTCTGTTGTGTCAGTGTGTTGTGTCACAGTGTGTTGTGTCACATTGTGTTCTGTTGTGTCACAGTGTGTTGTGTCACAGTGTGTTGTATCACAGTGTGTGTTCTGTTGTGCCACAGTGTGTTGTGTCACAGTGTGTTGTATCACAGTGTGTGTTCTGTTGTGCCACAGTGTGTTGTATCACAGTGTGTTGTGTTGTGTCAGTGTGTATTCTGTTGTGTCACAGTGTGTTGTGTTGTGTCACAGTGTGTTGTGTTGTGGCACAGTGTGTTGTGTCACAGTGTGTTGTGTTGTGTCACAGTGTGTTGTGTCACAGTGTGTTGTGTTGTGTCACAGTGTGTTTGTCACAGTGTGTTATGTTGTGTCACAGTGTGTGTTGTGTTGTGTCAGTGTGTTGTGTTGTGTCACAGTGTGTTATGTTGTGTCACAGTGTGTTGTGTCAGTGTGTGTTGTGTTGTGTCAGTGTGTTGTGTCACAGTGTGTGTTGTGTTATAGTGTGTTATATCAGTGTGTGTTGTGTTTTGTCACAGTGTGTTGTGTCACAGTGTGTTGTGTTACAGTGTGTTATATCAGTGTGTGTTGTGTTTTGTCACAGTGTGTTGTGTCAGTGTAGTGTGTCACAGTGTGTTGTGTCAGTGTGTTGTTTCACAGTGTGTGTTGTGTCACAGTGTGTTGTATCACAGTGTGTTGTTTCACAGTGTGTGTTGTGTCACAGTGTGTTGTGTCAGTGTAGTGTGTCACAGTGTGTTGTGTCACAGTGTGTTGTGTCAGTGTGTTGTTTCACAGTGTAGTGTGTCACAGTGTGTTGTGTCACAGTGTGTTGTGTCACAGTGTGTTGTGTTGTGTCAGTGTGTTGTGTCACAGTGTGTTGTGTCACAGTGTGTTGTGTTGTGCTACAATGTGTTGTGTTGTGTCAGTGTGTTGTGTCACAGTGTGTTGTGCTACAGTGTGTTGTGTTGTGTCACAGTGTGTTGTGCTACAGTGTGTTGTGTTGTGTCACAGTGTGTTGTGCCACAGTGTGTTGTGTTGTGTCACAGTGTGTTGTGTTGTGTCACAGTGTGTTGTGCTACAGTGTGTTGTGTTGTGCCACAGTGTGTTGTGCTACAATGTGTTGTGTTGTGCCACAGTGTGTTGTGCCACAGTGTGTTGTGTTGTGTCACAGTGTGTTGTGCTACAGTGTGTTGTGTTGTGTCACAGTGTGTTGTGCTACAGTGTGTTGTGTCACAGTGTGTTGTGCTACAGTGCGTTGTGTTGTGCCACAGTGTGTTGTGTCACAGTGCGTTGTGTTGTGTCAGTGTGTTGTGTCACATTGTGTTGTGTTGTGCCACATTGTGTTGTGTTGTGCCACAGTGTGTTGTGTTGTGCCAGTGTGTTGTGTTGTGTCACACTGTGTTGTATTGTGCCACAGTGTGTTGTGCTACAGTGTGTTGTGTCACAGTGTGTTGTGTCACAGTGTGTTGTGTTGTGCCACAGTGTGTTGTGTTGTGCCACAGTGTGTTGTGTCACAGTGGGTTGTGTCACAGTGTGTTGTGCTACAGTGCGTTGTGTTGTGCCACAGTGTGTTGTGTTGTGCCACAGTGTGTTGTGTCACAGTGTGTTGTGTCACAGTGTGTTGTGCTACAGTGCGTTGTGTTGTGCCACAGTGTGTTGTGTTGTGCCACAGTGTGTTGTGTTGTGCCACAGTGTGTTGTGTCACAGTGTGTTGTGCTACAGTGTGTTGTGTTGTGTCACAGTGTGTTGTGTCACAGTGTGTTGTGTTGTGTCACAGTGTGTTGTGCTACAGTGTGTTGTGTTGTGTCACAGTGTGTTGTGTCACAGTGTGTTGTGCTACAGTGTGTTGTGTTGTGTCACAGTGTGTTGTGCCACAGTGTGTTGTGTCACATTGTGTTGTGCTACAGTGTGTTGTGTTGTGTCACAGTGTGTTGTGCTACAGTGTGTTGTGCCACAGTGTGTTGTGTCACAGTGTGTTGTGCTACAGTGCGTTGTGTTGTGCCACAGTGTGTTGTGCTACAGTGCGTTGTGTTGTGCCACAGTGTGTTGTGTCACAGTCCGTTGTGTTGTGTCAGTGTGTTGTGCCACATTGTGTTGTGCCACAGTGTGTTGTGTTGTGCCACAGTGTGTTGTGCTACAGTGTGTTGAGTCGTGCCACAGTGTGTTGTGCTACAGTGTGTTGAGTCGTGCCACAGTGTGTTGTGTTGTGTCACAGTGTGTTGTGTTGTGTCACAGTGTGTTGTGCCACAGTGTGTTGTGCTACAGTGCGTTGTGTTGTGCCACAGTGTGTTGTGTTGTGTCACAGTGTGTTGTGCCACAGTGTGTTGTGCTACAGTGCGTTGTGTTGTGCCAGTGTGTTGTGTTGTGTCACAGTGTGTTGTGCCACAGTGTGTTGAGTCGTGCCACAGTGTGTTGTGTTGTGTCACAGTGTGTTGTGCCACAGTGTGTTGTGTCGCATTGTGTTGTGTTGTGCTGTGCTACAGTGTGTTGTGTTGTGTTGTGTTGTGTTGTGTTGTGCCACTGTGTGTTGTGTTGTGCCACAGTGTGTTGTGTTGTGCCACTGTGGGTCAGTGAGTGTGTACCTTCTCCAGGGAGGACACCAGCAGGCCTCTCCACTTGGGTCCGTTCTCCTCGCTAAAGAAGTCGTACTGCAGCTGGGCCGCCTGCATGTCTGCTGCTGCTGCTGCCTCCGCAGCGGCACCGACACGCCCGGTTCTCCGGTTCTCCGGTTTACATGAACGCTGGGAGGCAGAGATAGAGTCCGGCGGGGAGGCTGAAGCTGTGGGAACATCCAGCGGGGACCATCCTCGGCTGCGGCCAGATGTTCCACCGCTGTCGGTTAGCTCCGCGGCTCGCAGCTAACTGTCGGCTGTCGTTCCGTTTACCGGGAGGATCGCATGGTGACCGTTAACCGTTCCATCCGAACAGCACTGTTAGCATGTAGCCGGTGTTGCTAACGTTAGCAGCGGTAAACAGCCTGCGGATGATCCATCGGCGGCCCACAGGTGAGCCGCTGCTGGGCCAGGTAAGTGTCGGTGTGTACGCGGACTCACGGTGAGGGCTAGCCGGGTTGACGGAGTGAATCAGCGTGCTGCTCGGTGCTCTCCGCTCCGCTCCGTTGCCAACATTCTATCCGAGCACAGAGACTCTCCGGCGGGGCGGCTCCTCCCCCGCTGCGTGTCCGCTCCTGAGGCTCTGTCCCCCGGACTCTCACAGACAGCAGCACCGGCCCCGGCCTCCTGACAGGTGGACAGTCACCGAGCTAGCCGTCGCTCACACTCCGCGGTGCTCGGTTGTTGTGACTCGGTGTGTGTTACGGTGGACTGTGGAGCGGCTGGGCATGCGCACTGGGCACACACTGACGTACATGGGCGGGGCTTCAGTGGGCGTGCGTGCTTCACAGAGTCTGCGCGTAGCAGAGTAACGTCTGCTGCCCCCGGCGGCCACCAGCGGTACTGCACCTCTGACACAAACATAGGTACTATATATTTATGTTTGTGTGTTTATATGTTTACATATTTTCTATAACAGCACTAGTGATAATGATAATGGCTCAAACATAATACACATGTACATATTTACATATATTTAAACATATGAGTGGTTTAAGTCATCCAGCTGTTGTTAAAGAATGTTTGTATGTATAAAAGAAACAGGAAGTGAGCTCAGTCGCTACAGTTGAATGTTTACATGAAGAAATGAATCGTCATTCAGCAGCACAACGCCTGACATCACAGGAAGCCACCTGGTTTACATGTTCCTGCTGTTAATCAGGGTGTGTTACTGTGTTTCACATGTCGTTACTAACAGAGGTGTTATAGCGCGCTCTGGTGCACGACCAGTGACTTTCTGTTACTCTGTAACAGACAGCTCTCGTTGCTCTGCTGAATTCATCATGAGTGAACCACAGTATGAACATTCACACGTCTGCACAGGGATTCATGTGTGTAAATATGTCATTTAAACATATTTCTCTTCTTATTTAGAAATTGTTTGGTTGACAGTCTTCAAACTTTACTTAGTCCTGATTGGTGCATTGAAGTATTTCACACCATGTTTTTCCACCTTTGTCCCACCCACTGGAGACCAGAGGGGTGTTCCAGAAAGCAGGTCTAGTGAAAACTATGTTAACCCTGAAAATGAGGGTTTTCAGCTCCAGACAGAGAGGTAAGTCAAACTCTGAGTCAATCACCATGGCAACTGACTCTGTGGACCTAACCTGCTCGCTGACAGGTTTTCTATAAGACACCCTGAGTTCTGGGAGAGGATCTTCAGACCCGTTGAGATGTGCTGTCTTTCCCAAATGAATATCTGTTTGAACCGTACCGTTTTTCATTAGACTCAATCATTTACCGGCCACACATATCAAATCTGACACACCGTAGATTAGGGCAAATGTTTTTTGTGAACGGTAGCTTTATGGTGATGCAGAACACATGGGACAGGCCACGGTGTGTAGAGCTGTCAACAAGGTGACACTAGCTCTCAAAAACCTGCTGCCCATCATGGTGGTGTTCCCCAGGCACAAACCTCTGAGGAACATAAGAGAGGAATTCCACAGGATTGCAGGTAACTGATGTAGAAATCAGTTGAAGTCAGTGACAATATTCTAAAATTATATTCTGTATTCTATATTATATTCTATATTATATTAAATATTATGTTAGAGACATTCTGCTGCAACCTTGGACTGAGATCAGTAATTAGCTATTATTTTGCAGGGCTTCCCAGCGTCTCAGGGTGCAGAGATGGTTCAGGTACATTAACTAGCCTTTTATCTTAAAGTGACAGACTATACATCACAATATACTGCAACTAGCATGTAGGCCTATGCTACAATTTTAATTAAGTGTGGTTAAATGTTCAAACGTATGCGTTGACTCGGGCAGTAATTTTCTCCCATGCTGCCTCTCTCTCCTTGGCAGCTTTAGTGCTGTTACTTTGTTTATGAAATATATGCTCATATTCGCTGTAGGCATTCATGAGCACCTCCAAGTCCACAGGTGTAAAATAAGTTGATCGCTTTTTCTCTCCGGTTGCCATGGTGACTCGAGGTATCAGGGCTCCATTGATGATGGCTTTTCATTGTGGTTGTGCACGTGCTTCACTCAAGGTGTACCTACTCAGAGTTGACTGAACTAATTCATATCAGCTGTTCTGGAACCGGATACTCAGAGTGTCCCAGCTCAGGGTAAGTCAAGTCAGAGTTCAGGGTTAGACTCAGAGTGTTGAACCTCCTACCTGGAATACCCCTCAGAGGGAAATGTTGTGTACATGTTGTGTTCACGTTGTGTTCATGTTGTGTTCACATTGTGTTCATGTTGTGTACATGTTGTGTTCACATTGTGTTCATGTTGTGTTCACATTGTGTTCACATTGTGTTCACATCGTGTTCATGTTGTGTTCACATTGTGTTCACATCGTGTTCATGTTGTGTTCACATTGTGTTCATGTTGTGTTCACATTGTGTTCACATCGTGTTCATGTTGTGTTCACATTGTGTTCATGTTGTGTACATGTTGTGTTCACGTTGTGTTCATGTTGTGTTCACATTGTGTTCACATTGTGTTCATGTTGTGTTCATGTTGTGTTCACATTGTGTTCACATTGTGTTCATGTTGTGTACATGTTGTGTTCACATTGTGTTCATGTTGTGTTCACATTGTGTTCATGTTGTGTTCACGTTGTGTACATGTTGTGTTCACATTGTGTACATGTTGTGTTCACATTGTGTTCATGTTGTGTTCACATTGTGTTCACATTGTGTTCACATTGTGTTCATGTTGTGTTCATGTTGTGTACATGTTGTGTTTATGGGGAGCCACTTCATTCACAGTGAGATGTTTTCACAGCCTTTAAAATGAAATCAGACAGAGGGGTATTCCAGAAAGCGGGTTATGTGTAAACTCAGAGCAAGTTAACCCTGAGATGAGGGAAACTCTGAGTTATCCGTTCCAGAAAGAGAGGTAACTGAAACTCTGAGTCAGTCACCATGGTAACAGACTCTGTGAACATAACCTGCTCGCTGACAGGTTTTCTTCAATAAACCCTGAGTTTCTCTCTGTCTCCTCCCTCTTACACGCTGTTTCATTGCCTCATTCATTCAGTCCGTGTCAAAGCTTGTATCGAAGCACATTCATTAGCGGAGATTTACCGTCTGTCACAGTCTAAATCCTGCTGGATATTAGTTTGTTACTCAGGACTGTCTGAAGTTACTGAATTTATGCACATCAGTCATTTCTTTGGACATCAGCTTTTGTCTTTACATTCAAATATTACACAGCGAGAATTCACCCTCAGCTCAGAATCAAACCTCTGTCCTTTTTATATTTATTATTTTTATAACACTGTGCACAAGGATCAGACTGTCAGTCTGTCAGAGCAGCTCCCACATGTTTATTGCACATAATGTGTAGGTCTAATTATTTAAATGTTAAAATGGGTATGAAGCTTTAGACACGTAGTATCAGTGACTAATGATCTCTATCAGTGATGTCACTGGTCGCACTGATGGAACATAACTCCTATAGCCTAATATTGGGGATTATATGTTCATATTTCTGAGTGAGCAATGGTGCAGCATTTCACTGTCTTTACATTTACTACATTTGTAGCTGAAATAAAGTCACTGAATGCTGTTGAGTCAAGATACAAATAGATGTGCAACATTTTCAAATCTACTGTATTTTAACCTCAACGTCTTTTCAGGTGCAAATCACCAAACATATTATTACTGGGTCAGACTGTGAGTTTACAGTCATGTCTTTATGTCTTTGATCTATAGCCTAGCCTATATGTTTGAAATCTTCTGCTTCCTGTGTTTTTCCCCATCAGATTCAATCTGAACAAATATATTATGATATATTATTAATATAATGTAATGTATCTACAGCCTGATACACAGTCAGATTCCACCACTTTATCTTCATTAAGGAAATGTAAGTCTGATAAATGATGAATAAACTTTTTTATTAACTTTATGGTTAACTTATTGACACTTTCCTCGCTCTGACTCAGGCTCTTCTTTTAAAGATAAACGTGCACCGTCTGCTACACATGCATTAATATCTCTACATCCACTGGATTAAAATGGAGGCGCTGTCTTTTATTGACCTGTTGCCATGGTGAATCGTGGAGTCGGAGCTCCATTGATGATGGCTTTTTATTGTCGGCTTAACTCAGAGTGAACATACTCAGAGTTGACTGAACTAACTCAGATCAGCTGTTCTGGAACCGGTAACTCAGAGTTTCCCATCTCAGGGTAAATCAGCTCAGAGTTCAGGGTTAGACTCAGAGTTTGTTGAACCTCCTACCTGGAATACCCCTCTGGGGTCCGTTTCACAAAGCAGGTTTAGTGAAAACTCTGAGTCTGTTAACCCTGAAATGAGGGAAACTCTGGGTTTTCTGTTTCAGAAAGAGAGGTAACTGAAGCTCGGTGTCAGTTACTATGGCAACTGACTCTGTGAACCTAACCTGGTTTTCTCCAGTGAACCTCGAGTTTCTAGCTGTCTCCTCCCTCTTACGCCACACACACAGTGTGATTCATTCATTCATTCGTTTAGTGTCACGCGGGTTTCGGCGAGTTCGATCATCTGTCCTCAAGGTAAAGTTGGATCCTAAAGTGTGTTCTAGTTCTTAATCTACTTTTATCGACCATGGCTTGTCCGTTCTTGGAAGACCCTGTGGACGAAGAGGCAGTGTTACTGAGGAGGGAGTTACGCATTCGTCGGGAGATTATTCACAGGCCCAGAATTGACGTGTTATCATTCCCAGAACATTTTCTTTTTGAACGGTACCGTTTCACATCACAGTCCATCATTTATATCCATGACCTCATCCATCGTGACATAACCAACGTCACCAACCGTGGACGTGCACTTTCATCTACCCAGATTCTTTGTGTTGCACTTTGTTTTTTGCAAACAGGAGTTTTCTGTATAATATCGGAGATGCAGAAAATATCAGTGTGGCCACTGTCTGCAGAGCCGTGAGAAAAGTGTCCCTAGCTCTGAAACGTCTATTAAACTCTTTTGTTGTGTTCCCTGGACATAAACCTGTGAGGGTCATCAAGGAGGAGCTCCACAGGATTGCAGGTGAATGATGTAGAAATCAGTTAAAATTTATGATTATAAATCATATTCAGTTAATGACATGGTGCTGCAACCTCAGACTGGGATTAGTTTTAATTTCTTTTAGGATTTCCTGGTGTGATAGAGTGCACTGATGGAACCCACATTCCCATCATTGCTCCTTCACAAAATGAAGGAGACTATGTGAATATGAAGTCCATTCACAGCATTAATGTGCAGGTAGACTGACTGTCTCAAAATGTCAGACTGCATCACACTGCAAAAACTCAAAATCATACCAAGAATATGTGTCTTATTTCTAGTCAAAACAAATCACACCTGAAAGTAACTTGTTTTTAGACCATTTTCACTTGAAAAATAATGAGGTGGGATTGCATCCAAGTGAACTAAATTTTAGCTTTAAAATATCCAACTCCAGAGGAGTAAAAAAAAATGCAGACCTTTTCTTGTAGCTTGTTGCCATGGTGAATCGTGGTATCGGGGCTCCATTGATGACGGCTTTTTAAAGTCGTGGTGCACATGCTTAACTCAGAGTGAACAAACTCTGTGTTGATTGAAACGATCACCTGTTCTGAAACCCATAACCCAGAGTTTCCCATCTCAGAGTTATTCAACTCACAGGCCATTTATACGTGCACGGTGATTTTGATAAACGGAGACATCTTCCTTCGTTTGTGCCCTCCGTTTACACGCAAATGGAGATTTCTCCTCTGAAAACAAGTCTTTCTAAAAACTCCGGCCAGAGTGGAGATTTTGGAAAACTCCGGTTGCACGTTTGCATGTAAACTGAGATAAACGGACATAAACAGAGTTATAGGCAAGACTATTCAAGAGAAGGCTGAGACATGGGGTCAAATATGGGGGGATTGCATATGCGCAGTAAAATCTGGTCTGCACTTCCTCAAAGGCTCAGTAGATGGCGTGACACCGCGGAACAAAGAGGATGTGCATGCATGTCATTTTCACAGTTTATTACTGGACTGTCACTGGTGGCCTGCGTTGTGGGTGAGAATGACAGGGAAGCAATTCCGACAACTTCAGGCAGCCGCCGTCCAAAAGTCCAAGCAGACCGCACCAAGCACACTCCTTGATCGCCTGAGCAGATCCTGCGCTTTTTATCTAGCGCCCCTGCTGTCACCCTCCAGCATCGCAGCTCAAGTTACACTGCGCATATGCAATCCCCCCATGTTTGACCCCGTGTCTCAGCCTTCTCTTGAATAGCCTTGGTTATAGGCAGCCGACGTCACAGTATGCGCCGGAACTTGCGCCTGTGTCAAAAGTGCGACCTATGTTGCTTTGGTGACAGTGGATACATGGAAGGCTTGAGCTTCTCGTTACACTGCCACCTACAGGTTTGGCATGCTCTTGTGTATATATACACGGCTAAGTGTAAACGAAGATCTTTTTGAAAACGGAGACGGTGAAATGTCCGTTTATGAAAATAGCCAGCAACGTGCAAACGGCCTCTCAGAGTTCAGGGTTAGGCACAGAGTTTGTTGAACCTCCTTTCTGAAACGGACCCCAGATATCTAATGAGACAAAACAAACAGCACGTTGATCCCTGATCAGAAAGGTGTTTCTGGGCAGATCACACACAGACCCAGGCTGACAGCCGGTGAACATGCAGACCCCAAGAACACGTCACACCACTGGATGCCGATGAACAGAGATGATCTGACAAGAGAACAGGGAAATCAATAATAATCAAAGATGAGGGCGGGAACTGAAACAACAGATGTTAGTCTTTGAAAATGAAACAGGAAATACATTATGCACAACTTCAAGGTCTGATGTACACTGATGCTGCATTCAGGGGCCTCCGACACGAGATATATGTAGCTATATACGTGTCTGTAAATAGCTTTGATAGAGCGGCAGACTACACTGTTGTAAACACTCTGCTGAGGCGTCAGGCGGTCTGTTACTGTCACCAGGCTGACTGAGGACAGCTTCATCACACAGCTGATGTCATGTGACAAACTGAGACCTGCCGACGGTCTGTGTGTCAGCAGCAGATCTACAGTCTGAGTTTAAAACACCTGACGTTACAATGAAAACTTTAAACAATCAGTCCTTGAAGAGTTCGAACAGTTTGTGTTCTTGTTAAAGAACATCAAGAGTTCCACAGAAACACAGATCCTAACGGAACACAGAGCAACGAGAACACGTTTCAACAGTATTTAATACTTCATTAAAATGACATCAAACAAATATGAATATATATGAGACACTACAGAGAATCAGTCTGATGATGTTTATATTGTTTATTTACAGCTGAACATCTGGATGCCAACACATGGCATGAGTGAGTAGACACTTTGAGCGTCCAGCAGGGGGCGGCACAGGGTTTCAATGGTGGTGTATCAGAGTATACAGGAGGTTTATGGTGGGGTACCAGAGGGTAGGGCTGGGCGGTGTGACAAAATTTTCATATCACCTTTTTTTTTTCAATCGGTTTCACGGTATTTGACAGTATTTTGTTCGGATTTGGCCCACTTGACATGCTGCTGTGTTGTGCTGTGGCCTATTCAAGTGCTGGAATTTGTTATTTACGTGATAACGCCTGATCACAACACAAGCTCCGCTGCATTAGTGCCGTGCTCGGTTATAATTGTCTCAGACTCGGGTTGTCTTCGGTCAGGAAAATGCGGCCCAAGCCGTGCTCCAGTGTGCTCACCTGTGTGTGTGTGTGTGTGTGTGTGTGTGTGAGAGAGCATAGAATTGTAAACGCACAATCATGTAGAAACAGAAATGACATGCATTCATGTAAATAAGAGAAATAACATAAGGCTATTTAGTTTGTTTAATAAAAGGACAAGGTATAGACCTGTTCTATAGGCCTGGATATGAAGCGTCTGTAGTGCCAAATAATGTAACGGTAGTTTCTAAAGGGCTAAGACGAGCGGTGCACCACTGCTAGTTGCATATAGGGGAAACACTGTTCTTTGTGGTATGAGTTCTTCTGGGTCATCGTGTTCTTCTTTAGCAACGGGTACAGTTGCTCCACTTTCAGGACTCTCTCCAGCAGCCATTCTCACCTCTTAACTTTTCTCTATGCTCTCACTCTCACCAGCTCTAGCACACCTGTGGTCTGCAGCAGTGAAATGGGTCCCAGCTGAAACACTTTCCCACCGCGCATGTTCAGGACGTTGTTTGGGCTATTCACCGGTATTGCGGTATATGAAAAATTCATATCATAACGAAAATAAATACCAGTTTTCGATACAAATCGGAATACCGCACAGCCCTACCAGAGGGTACAGGAGGGTTATGGTCGGGTATCAGAAGGTACAGGAGGGTTATGGTGGGGTACCAGAGGGTACAGGAGGGTTATGATGGGGTACCGGAAGGTACAGGAGAGTTATGGTGGGGTACCGGAAGGTACAGGAGGGTTATGGCGGGGTACCAGAGGGTACAGGAGGGTTATGGCAGGGTACCAGAGGGTACAGGAGGGTTATGGTGGGGTACCGGAAGGTACAGGAGGGTTATGGCGGGGTACCAGAGGGTACAGGAGGGTTATGGTGGGGTACCGGAAGGTACAGGAGGGTTATGGCGGGGTACCAGAGGGTACAGGAGGGTTATGGCGGGGTACCAGAGGGTACAGGAGGGTTATGGCAGGGTACCAGAGGGTACAGGAGGGTTATGGTGGGGTACCAGAGGGTACAGGAGGGTTATGGCGGGGTACCAGAGGGTACAGGAGGGTTATGGCAGGGTACCAGAGGGTACAGGAGGGTTATGGTGGGGTACCAGAGGGTACAGGAGGGTTATGGCAGGGTACCAGAAGGTACAGGAGGGTTATGGCAGGGTACCAGAGGGTACAGGAGGGTTATGGTGGGGTACCGGAAGGTACAAGAGGGTTATGGTGGGGTACCAGAGGGTACAGGAGGGTTATGGTGGGGTACCGGAAGGTACAAGAGGGTTATGGTGGGGTACCAGAGGGTACAGGAGGGTTATGGTGGGGTACCAGAGGGTACAGGAGGGTTATGGTGGGGTACCGGAAGGTACAGGAGGGTTATGGCGGGGTACCGGAAGGTACAGGAGGGTTATCAGATAGTTGCTGACATCTGATCAGAAATCCGTGATGAAGAAACATTCACTTCCCATCAGCCTGTTCGGTTAGAGGGTATAAGAAGGGGTATCAGACATACATTAGAGGGTATAAAAAGGGTTACACAGACGTGGCATCCAGCCTGTGGGTTATCTGAGACTGAGCTGAAGACGACTCAATGTTGACTCCTTAATTGAATAAATAATAAAGCACCAAGCAGCAGCATTCATTCTGTTACATCATAATACATCAGTTTATACACCTGGACTTCCTGTGTGAGAGAAGAAGAAGGAAAGGCAGAGGGGACATTGATCCTCCGGACAGAGAAACGATCCACAGACCAGTCGATGGGTGAATCAGGCTCAGCGTTTGTCGTTTGATGAGTAAAGGGACTCTGTTGTAAATGTTCCACACGCTCACCAGACATACACGATGTTCCTCATTCAGCTCCACAGTCAGAGTCAGTCTGTGGCTCAGCTCGCAGGCCGACGGCTGAATGCATTGAAACAAACAACACCTCCTACAGAACACTGCTTCAAGTTCTTCATCAGGTAAAAAACACTACACTTTCATATATATATATATACATCTGAGTGTGTGTGGATGAACTCTGTGATCCAAACCTCAAATATCTCCTCGTCACATCTGCACTGAGAAAGACTTCAGTCTGAAATTCATCCGAGCTGAAACTCGCCTGTCGCATCACTCAACAGTGTTATTATGATACCATCACTGCGTCACTTCTACAATCATGTGTTCATGAAGTTTGACTGATTAAGAGCTTTAACCAGTGATAGTGAGGATGATCATCACCTCATGATCTGACTGGATTCACTGGAATCTGAACTCAAAGACACCACTGAAGGTAAATTTGTGAAACTGATTTTGTTCTGTCAGCAAGCTGCTCTGAAACAGACGAAAGACGCTCTCAGATTTGTTTGAATGTTTGTCATGGATGTGGAGCTGCAGGTTTGGATCTTCAGGTTCTACAGTGTGTTTGTTGCCGCAGTCGAGTCTGAACGTTTCCTCGCAAACCTCCCTGATATGTTTCTATAAAGACCGAAGATTCACAACCAGACCAGCTCAAACAGGAAGCCACTGCCAAAAGTGCTGGTTGACAGGAAGTGACCACCGTGAGACGGTGTATCATCTCTAGTCAACAACTCTCTGTACTTCTGATCTGTAACGTTGACAGGAAGTGACCACCGTGAGACGGCGTATCATCTCTAGTCAACGACTCTCTGTGCTTCTGATCTGTAACGCTGACAGGAAGTGACCACCATGAGACGGCGTATCATCTCTAGTCAACGACTCTCTGTACTTCTGATCTGTAAATATTCTAAATTCGAATTTAAATTCGAATTTGAAAAAAAAATGGACCTTCGAATGTGGAAATTGATATTCGATTGTGGAGAGAAAAAAAAACACCACCGCAGCTGTGTCCTCTTTGCGAGTGGGCGTTGGCCTGGGCCGCTGCACCGAACGCACTGCATAAGGCCACACCGCCTGAGGAGGTGCTGCGAAGTGCAGCGCACGAGCCGGAGCATTTCCGTTCACATCAGACGCGCATTTCTCCATGCTGGTTGACAAGCGGTTCTACTCCCAGCTGTTGTCTCCGTCACCCGGCTTGACACATTCACTTGCGCAGAAAATAGACCAGAGCCGGCCATGAAGCTGCGCGCCGCGGCACAGCCAGTGTGGATGACGCAATCGGTTAACATGGGCGCCGAAAGGAAACTGGCTTCGCTTCGAGGCGCTTCGAGGCTCTTTGCAGCGCTTCCACAAGCGGCGTGGCCTGAGGGGTCAGAGAGGGGGGCGAGCGAGAGGTCCACGGTCGTTTATAACGTAATGTTATAGATAATTGTTTTATGTGTTTTAATGTGTAGGTATGTAAATGTTTCCAAAGACGTTTATGTTGAACTAAAAATACCTACAAGTAGTTATGTTTCCTTGTATTAATACATATACAAGTATGTTTCCTTGTATTGGTTTGCCCTCTTGTGGACATAATGCGAAAAAAAAATCGAATGGTTCGAACCTATGAGTTATTTTTAGAAGGAATATTCAAATGTCATTTTTGAGCAATTTTGACAGCCCTAGTTGACAGGAAGTGACCACCATGAGACGGCGTATCATCTCTAGTCAATGACTCTCTGTGCTTCTGATCTGTAACGTTGACAGGAAGTGACCGCCATGAGACGGCGTATCATCTCTAGTCAACGACTCTCTGTGCTTCTGATCTGTAACGTTGACAGGAAGTGACCACCATGAGACGGCGCATCATCTCTAGTCAACAACTCTCTGTGCTTCGTTCTGATTTGCAGCTTTTCAGACTTATTTTGTGGCTGAATATAATTTGTAGCTTCTTAAAATCTGAATGAGGATAGTGATAGTGAGATACTGGCTACAGTGATGAAACAAAACCAGCATCAGATGGACTGTATTCATAATCAATACGCCACAATAATATAAATAACCAGCGCCAATTCATCAGTCAATGAGAATGTGTGTGTGTGTGGGCGGGGCATAAGCACATACAGCCAGCAGCAGCAGCGACCCACCGTCTGACACCGGCACACCGTGAGGACAGAAACAGAGGGCTCTGTGGGGACGGAGCACCTGCTGCAGCAAGCCAACACGCCGTCTGTGGTCATTTTGACTTGACCAGCTGACTTCACTACAAGCTGATTGGCTGTTGAAACAGGTGACGTGCTTTAAAACCAGCCGCCGGCCATTTGACCAGCTGAGTGTCAGGTGACACCATCAGCCAGATTGAGTCGAGCTCAGACCGGCCAGTTCACACTGCTGACACTTTTCTCTGTGACGTTTTGTCTTGTAGTGAATCGTCGGTCTGAACTATCGAGTCATAACTGAAGATTTAAGTGTTTGTTTACAGGTGAGACCATACAAAGGATGGATGCTGACTGGCTGCAGAGACTGATGTCACTGATTCTGTGGACTGCTAGGTTAGCCTGTTAGCTTGTTAGCTCCTGTAGTTTCCTGCCAGTGTCACCTGGTGGATTTTGGTCTAACTGAAGCGTCAGTTTTGGCTGCTCTCAGTCTGACTTGGACTTGACTGCAGCTGTCACATTATAGTGTGTGTGTGTGTCTGTGTGTGTGTGTGTGTGTGTGTGTTACATGAATGTCCACATGATAAACTCCACAGCAGGGGGCACTGTGGTGCAGGGACACACGTCTGTCTTACAAACACTTTGCTTCAGATTAAAAGTGCGATTCTTTGAACACATTTTAGAAACAGGTGCTGAACTCCTGCAGCTCCACCTGGAGGCCGACGCCCCGCCTCCAGTCTGTTACATCAGCCAGGTGCAGCCCGAGGTTTCGGTCATTATCCCCTCCCGCTCCTCCTCCTCTGTTTGATTGGCAGCCAGCGGCTCAGACGGAGGACTCGCGGGCGGTTTTGGAGTGCAGAGCTCCGGCGCGGCTCAGGAAGGGGAAGGTGGTGCCGAGGCAGCCAGAGGCCACTGTGAGACCCAGACTGGCCCAGGCGCAGCAGATGGACCAGCCGTAACCATGATCCACGTCTGCCGGCAGACCGTAGATGAAGGGGGGGTTTCTGGAGAGGTCGTAGGTCACGCTGGCGGCGTATGTACACAGAGAGATGGTGCAGAAGATCCCTGAAAAAGACAGGAACAAGAAGCTCTTTGAAACATTCAGAAGGACTCGACGTGAGGTCACCTGACTACATTTCCATGGTAACAGATGCTGCAGACCTCACCTCTTCAGAGTGAGTATTAATGATCATATTCTCTCTGCTCCACATACACTCTCAGCTGACGTTAGAAATGTAAACATGTTACATCAGTGATGACATCACACCACGCCATGCACAAACTGTATGTAGCATGTTGCCATGGGAACCAACAAGCCTTCCGCTGGCAAAGCAGATAATGAGAGTCCAGTTTGATTTCATCAGCAAGAAATATTCAACCAATCACAGTAAATATTATTATTTATTATTTATTATTATCATTATTATTATTATTATGGGAGAGAGCTGCGGCGAGAGCTTCTGTCAGTTCGTAAACAGACTGATACAATAAAAACATTCACAAACATGTCACACCTTCTTTACGAGCCAAATCTCTTCATGCCGTCGCTCTGTGTCAGATAAGGTTTAAAACACCTGGACAACACAGACAGCTAAGGGACGCTGTCGTGGTACCTGTGACCTCCCACCGGGTTTATTTAATCATGTTCATGTGGCAGCACGGTGGAGAAGTGGTTCACACTGTTGCCTTACACCTTGTTCTCCCCGTGTCAGCGTGGGTTTCCTCCAGGTGCTCTGACGTGTTCTCCCTGTGTCAGTGTGGGTTTCCTCCAGGTGCTCTGACATGTTCTCCCCGTGTCAGCGTGGGTTTCCTCCAGGTGCTCTGACATGTTCTCCCTGTGTCAGTGTGGGTTTCCTCCAGGTGCTCTGACATGTTCTCCCCGTGTCAGCGTGGGTTTCCTCCAGGTGCTCCCACATGTTCTCCCCGTGTCAGCGTGGGTTTCCTCCAGGTGCTCTGACATGTTCTCCCTGTGTCAGCGTGGGTTTCCTCCAGGTGCTCTGACATGTTCTCCCCGTGTCAGTGTGGGTTTCCTCCAGGTGCTCCGACATGTTCTCCCTGTGTCAGCGTGGGTTTCCTCCAGGTGCTCCGACATGTTCTCCCTGTGTCTGCGTGGGTTTCCTCCAGGTGCTCTGACATGTTCTCCCCATGTCAGCATGTGACACAGTGCGTCTCAGGTGTGTATCTCAGGACATCAGGTATCAGAAACTAATATGACGTGAACTTGTCATGAAGCGGCAGCTGATTGGTTCCCAGACTGCATGTTGGCCAAAAGGCTCTGCCTCTCCACACAGACTTTTTACCTGCAGCTCGAACGTGATTGGTCCATAAAACTCAGACAACAAGAGAAACCTCCCATATTACCTTCAGATGTCGACATGGCGAAGTACTGTGTGTGTGTGTGTGTGTGTGTGTGTGTGTGTGTGTGTGTGTGTGTGTGTGTGTGAAGGGGTGAATGAGATCAGATTTCATGTGTTAATAAAGTTTATCAGCTGTTACCTGCCATGAGGAACAGCAGACCAGAGACATGCTGCGTCAGACTCTCCTCCCAGAAGAACCCCACTGACGCCACGATGCTCCCACAGAGCAAGACCGCTGCCGCCATGCCCAGGAAGCCTGCCGTGATGCGCCGCAGGTCTACACACATTATACACACAGTACACAGTAGCTGTTGGTGTTATTGTTGTTGTTGTCATGACGGTGCATCTCTCTGTGTCTCACTTCAACAGGTTCAAAAGTGTGACATGTGACACGTGTTGCCAACACACGACCATGATCTATTCTTATTTATTAATGTATTTATTGTGTCTGTGTGTCTCCACGTCTGCGTCTCTGCATCTCTGCATCTCTGAGTCTGTGTCTCTGCATCTGCATCTCTGCATCGCTGCATCTGCACCTCTGCATCTGTGTCTCTGCATCTCTACGTCTCTGCGTCTACATCTGTGCATCTGAGTCTCTGAGTCTGCACCTCTGCATCTGCATCTCTGTGTCTGCGTCTCTGCATCGGCATCTTTCCATCTGCATCTCTGCATCTCTGCATCCGCATCTCTACGTCTCTGCATCTGCATCTCTGCGTCTCTGCATTTGCCTCTCTGCATCTGTGTCTATGTCTCTGCATCTGCGTTGCTGCATTTCTGCATCTCTGCGTCTCTGAGTCTGCCTCTCTGTGTCTGCGTCTCTGCATCTCTGCGCCTATATCTCTGCATCAACATCTCTGCGTCTGCATCTCTGCATCTGCATCTCTGCATCAACATCTCTGCGTCTGCATCTCTGCATCTGCGTCTCTGTGTCTGCGTCTCTGCGACTGCTGCAGGTTAAAGGATGTGTTTTCTCATCACTTCTTGCAGCAGAGGAAACAATGACTTCCTGTTGTTGTGTGTGTGAATAAAAAGTGCCCTGATTTTCTGCATTAATGTAACAGACTGGACTAAACTTGACAATACACACACACACACACACACACACACAGGTCTGTCAGTAATGAGTGGTAAACGAGCAAACAGAAAGAGTGTTGCCGTGGTAACCACCTCCTGATCACCCCCCTACTGTCCCTCTGTACTGTTACATAACACTGTCATGGCATGTTTCCCTGGCAACGGGTGACACGCAGCGAGGAGAGCTGCAGATTTATGAGTGCAAAAAGACTCCGACATTAATTCTTCAATTTATCATCCATCAGCAGTAATCTATAATCAATGATCACTCATTTGTCAACAACAACCTGAAATCAGTCATCTGTGATCTCCAATCCGAAATCAATAATCTATGATCAATAATCAATCATCTGTGATCTCCAAACTTTAATCAATAATCCATTTCATACAGTGTATATAATAAATAATAACAGTTCAAACCATAGTAAATAATCTATAATCAGTAATTTATGATCTATGTTCATCAATCTAATAATAACAATAATAATAATAATCATAATAATAAGTAATAAATAATGATAATAATAAATAATAGTGTGTGTGTGTGTGTGTGTGTGTGTGTGTGTGTGTGTGTGTGTGTACTGACGCAGCAGGTGCCACTCGTCCTGTTGGATGGTTCTGGTCAGGTTCAGAGGGATGTTCCTCAGTCTGATTGGCTGAGAGAAGTGATACTTGACAGCTTTGCAGCGATCTGCGATACCTGCAGAGAAAAGCCACACAGGTGAGATTGTACCTGAGCCCACCACCACAGCTCCACCCGTGACAGAGGCAGAGTAATAACAGAAACAAACACAGACTGTACAGACACACACACACACACACACACACACACACAAACACACACATACATTTTAATATAAAGCCGATGATGTCAGATAAATATCTGAGCAGCAGCACAGCTGTAGACCTGTCATTATCATTATTATTGTTGTTATTGTTGTTGTCGTGGTACCTGAGGCCTTCAGATGTGACTGACTGTATGACACCAGCTGTCACATGTTGTCATGTCTCAGTGTGGATCAGAAGAGGGTGTGACGGAGGCTGTGTGGTCGTGGTGCCGCAGGGATGGATCTGATCTGATCTGATCTGAGTTCAGCCTGCAGTCTAATGCAGTGGAATGATATGTGACATCATGTCATGTGATTGGGGGTGCTGTAATCTGATGTGTGGTCCGGCTGTTCTCTGCTCACCGACACTTTGACCTCCAGGTCTCAGCTCGGCACACTGCCACACACTGCAGAGCTGAAAACTGCAGACGTCATGGTGACCGGAGAGCTTTAAATCCTGCGGAGACGAAGCCCAGTCAGAGGTTCTGCTTCTGCTCTGCTGCTACCAGTCTGAAACCAGTCTGAAAAACCAGTCTGGAACCAGTCTGAAACCAGTCTGAAATCAGTCTGACACTAGTCTGAAACCCATCTGGAACCAGTCTGACACTAGTCTGAAACCAGTCTGAAACCCGTCTGGAACCAGTCTGACACTAGTCTGAAACCAGTCTGAAACCAGTCTGTCACCAGTCTGACACCAGTCTGAAACCAGTCTGACACCAGTCTGACACCAGTCTGGAGCCAGTCTGACACCAGTCTGAAACCAGTCTGAAACCCGTCTGGAACCAGTCTGACACTAGTCTGAAACCAGTCTGAAACCAGTCTGTCACCAGTCTGACACCAGTCTGAAACCAGTCTGACACCAGTCTGAAACCAGTCTGGAGCCAGTCTGAAACCAGTCTGAAACCAGTCTGACACCAGTCTGAAACCAGTCTGAAACCTGTCTGGAACCAGTCTGACACTAGTCTGAAACCAGTCTGAAACCAGTCTGACACCAGTCTGAAACCAGTTTGAAAAACCAGTCTGAAAAACCAGTCTGGAACCTGTCCGACATCAGTCTAAAACCAGTCTGAAAAAAACAGTCTGGAACCAGTCTAAAAAAAAAAACAGTCTGACACCAGTCTGACACCAGTCTGAAAAACTAGTCCGATAACAGACGGAAAGCCAGTCTGAAAATAGTTTGAATACCAGTCTCAAACCAACCGTAAGACTTGTATAGCTGACACTTTTCACACACTGTCACACCGACCATAAGACTTGTATAGCTGACACTTTTCACACACTGTCACACCGACCATAAGACTCATACAGCTGACACTTTTCACACACTGTCACACCAACCATAAGACTCATACAGCTGACACTTTTCACACACTGTCACACCGACCATAAGACTCATACAGCTGACACTTTTCACACACTGTCACACCGACCATAAGACTCATACAGCTGACACTTTTCACACACTGTCACACCAACCGTAAGACTCGTACAGCTGACACTTTTCACACACTGTCACACCGACCATAAGACTCATACAGCTGACACTTTTCACACACTGTCACACCGACCATAAGACTCATACAGCTGACACTTTTCACACACTGTCACACCGACCATAAGACTCATACAGCTGACACTTTTCACACACTGTCACACCAACCATAAAACTTGTACAGCTGACACTTTTCACACACTGTCACACCGACCGTAAGACTCATACAGCTGACACTTTTCAAACACTGTCACACCAACCGTAAGACTCATACAGCTGACACTTTTCACATGCTGTCACACCAACCATAAAACTTGTACAGCTGACACTTTTCACACACTGTCACACTGACCATAAGACTCATACAGCTGACACTTTTCACACACTGTCACACCAGCCGTAAGACTCATACAGCTGACACTTTTCACATGCTGTCACACCGACCGTAAAACTCGTACAGCTGATACTTTTCACACACTGTCACACCAACCATAAAACTTGTACAGCTGACACTTTTCACACGCAGTCACACCAACCGTAAGACTCATACAGCTGACACTTTTCACATGCTGTCACACCGACCGTAAAACTCGTACAGCTGATACTTTTCACACACTGTCACACCGACCATAAAACTTGTACAGCTGACACTTTTCACACGCTGTCACACCAACCATAAGACTCATACAGCTGACACTTTTCACACGCTGTCACACCAACCATAAGACTCATACAGCTGACACTTTTCACACACTGTCACACCGACCATAAGACTCATACAGCTGACACTTTTCACACGCAGTCACACTGACCGTAAGACTCATACAGCTGACACTTTTCACACACTGTCACACTGACCATAAGACTCATACAGCTGACACTTTTCACACGCAGTCACACTGACCGTAAGACTCATACAGCTGACACTTTTCACACGCAGTCACACCGACTGTAAGACTCGTACAGCTGACACTCTTCACATTTCACACACTGTCACACTGACTTTAAGACCCGTGGACTTGTGCACTTGTGTGGTTGAGTGAGGTTTTGCGGGTTTAAATTACAGTTTAAATTAAAGGACCAACCTTTGATACAACAATTACGTTGACGTCATGAGGTCTATGGTGATGAAGGTCACTGTTAAGGTGGACTGTTAAGAAGGACTGTTAAGGCAGACTGTGGACTGTTAAGATGGACTGTAAACATGCAAAAAACACTAAGCCATTACACATGACTGACACATATGTGTCAGGTGGCGGTGGGTGATGTCATCAGAGATTATGACATGTCAGTCAACTCTCAGTGGATAACAATCATCCACCATCGTTTTTAATCATGTTAGATTTCTTCATTTATGGGTTGTTTGAGATCGTGATGTAAATATACTGTATAGATATGATTTGATATGATGTTTATGTGAGACACAGATACACAGATACAGAACGAACATTTGGAGATGGGTTACCATGGCAAGAGGTCAGCTCTGCCAACGGAACTACAAAACCACAAAGTCCTACTGCACACTGATACGTCATGTACTGTACCTGAAGTGGACACCATAACCCATAATCCATCATCAATAATTCAGTGTTATAACAGTATGTTTACTTCATACATGTGATAACAAAGATCTGTGACTGAGACAAAAAATGTGAAACATTAAGAGTTGAACAGGGTCCGACATTAATGGTTGCCCGAATGACCGGGGCAAGTAAAAATAGCCGGCGGGCCAGCAGACCCTGCACAGACATGCCCAATCGGGCAAGCAGCACCGACTCGGACACTCACACATACTGGACAGCCTCTCAGTCCTTACCCGCTAACGTTAGCTCATGTAGAACACAGGTACCACACAGAAACTTTTACAAAGGGTCATAATGTGCTTCTAGTGACTGTCAAATCGCCAGCTAAAGATGTTTTAAATGTGGACACGGAGAGCAGAGCGAGAGATAAAAACAGCATGCTGCCTGCTCTCATGGGACAAAGATCCTCTGAGAAGAAAGACGGTTCTCTCTGCTCTGTCGCCAGGAACAAACTGGGAGGCAAAGATCCTCTCTGACGAAGAGGGTTCACTTTGCTGCAGGTTTCACCAAAACGTTTTTTTTTGTTTATTTCTTTTAATAAATTGAACACACACTAAAGAACATACAAGATCCTGTAGAGAATTAATACATATAATACAATACAATAAACATTATCAAATTAAATGAAGGAAGATGATTTTTTTTAAAGGCAAATTAAATATTGGAGATTTATGTAAAAATATATAGAGACATATAAATAATTATATAATTAAAAATACGTAGGCTATGTCAGTTGAATACTCCTGTCAGTGACCCTGACCACTGGCATATGAATAACATGGCAATATGATGTGAATATGATGATGTAACAACATGATGTAATTACATGATGTGAATAATATGATGTAATAACATGATGTGAATATGATAATGTAATAACATGATGTGAATAATATGACGTAATAACGTGATGTAATAACATGATGTGAATAATATGATGCGAATAATATGATGTGAATATGATGATGTAATAACATGATGTGAATAACATGATGTGAACAATATGATGTGAATATGATGATGTAATAACATGATGTGACTAACATGATGTGAATAACATGTTGTAATAATATGATGTGAATATTATGATGTAATAACATGATGTGAATAATATGATGTAATAACATGATGTGAATACCATGATGTAATAACATGACGTGAATATGATGTAATAACATGATGTGAATAACGTGATGTGAATAATATGATGTAATAACATGATGTGAATAATATGATGTGAATAACGTGATGTGAATAATATGATGTAATAACATGATGTGAATAATATGATGTGAATATGATGTAATAATATGATGTGAATAACATAATGTTACAAGATAATGTAAATAATATGATGTAATAACATGATGTGAATAATATGATGTGAATAACATGATGTGAATAATATGATGTGAATAACGTGATGTGAATAATATGATGTAATAACATGATGTGAATAATATGATGTGAATATGATGTAATAATATGATGTGAATAACATAATGTTACAAGATAATGTAAATAATATGATGTAATAACATGATGTGAATAATATGATGTGAATAACATGATGTGAATAATATGATGTGAATATGATGTAATAACATGATGTGAATAATATGATGTGAATAGCATGATGTGAAAAATATGATGTAATAACATGAAGTGAATAATATGATGTGAATAACATGATGTAAAAAGATGATGTGAATATGATGTAATAACATGATGTGAATAATATGATGTGAATAGCATGATGTGAAAAATATGATGTAATAACATGATGTGAATAATATGATGTGAATATGATGTAATAACATGATGTGAATAATATGATGTGAATAGCATGATGTGAAAAATATGATGTAATAACATGATGTGAATAATATGATGTGAAGAATATGTTGTAATAACATGATGTGAATAATATGATGTAATAACATGATGTGAATAACGTGATGTGAATAATATGATGTAATAACATGATGTGAATATGATGTAATAATATGATGTGAATAACGTGATGTGAATAATATGATGAAATAACATGATGTGAATATGATGTAATAACATGATGTGAATAACATGATGTGAATAATATGATGTAATAACATGATGTGAATATGATGTAATAACATGATGTGAATAACATGATGTAATAACATGATGTGAATAACATGATGTAATATGACGGAATAACATGATGTGAATAATATGATGTGAATAACATGATGTGAATAATATGATGTAATAACAAGATGTGAATAATATGTTGTAATGATATGATGTGAATATTATGATGTAATAACATGATGTGAATAATATGATGTGAATAACATGATGGATTAACATAATGTGAATAACATGATGTGAATAATATGTTGTAATGATATGATGTGAATATTATGATGTAATAACATGATGTGAATAATATGATGTGAATAACATGATGTAATAACATCATGTGAATAATATGATGTAATAACATGATGTGAATAATATGTTGTAATGATATGATGTGAATATTATGATGTAATAACATGATGTGAATAATATGATGTGAAGAACATGATGTAATAACATGATGTGAATAATATGATGTAATAACATGATGTAATAACATGATGTGAATAATATGTTGTAATGATATGATGTGAATTTTATGATGTAATAACATGATGTGAATATGATGTAATAACATGATGTGAATAATATGATGTAATATCATAATGTGAATAATATGATGTAATAACACGATGTGAATATGACGTAATAATATGATGTAATAACATGATGTGAATAATATGATATGAATAACATGATGTAATAACATGATGTGAATAATATGATGTAATAACGTCATGTAATAACATCATGTGAATAATATGTTGTAATGATATGATGTGAAGAACATGATGTAATAATATGACTAATATGATGTGAATAACATGATGTGAATATGATGTAATAACATGATATAATAACATGATGTGAATCATATGATGTAATAACATGATGTGAATAATATGATGTAATATCATGATGTGAATAACATAATGTGAATAATATGATGTAATAACATGATGTGAATAATATGATGTGAAGAACATGATGTTATAACATGATGTGAATAATATGATGTGAATAACATGATGTCAATAATATGATGTAATAACATGATGTGAATAATATGTTGTAATATGATGTGAATTTCATGATGTAATAACATGATGTGACTAATATGATGTGAATAACATGATGTGAATATGATGTAATAACATGATGTGAAAAACATGATGTGAATATGATGTAATAACATGATATAACATGATGTGAATCATATGATGTAATAACATGATGTGAATAATATGATGTAATAACATGATGTAATAACATGATGTCAATAATATGATGTAATAACATGATGTAATAACATCATGTGAATAATATGTTATAATGATATGATGTGAATTTTATGATATAATAACATGATGTGAATAATATGATGTAATAATAAGATGTAATAACATTGTGTGAATCATATGATGTAATAACATGATGTGAACAATATGATGTAATATCATGATGTGAATATCATGATGTGAATAACATGATGTGAACAATATGATGTAATATCATGATGTGAATAACATGATGTGAATAATGTGATGTAATAACATGATGTGAATATGATGTAATAACATGATGTGAATAATATGATGTAATATCATGATGTGAATAACATGATGTGAATAATATGATGTAATAGCATGATGTGAATAATATGATGTGAATAACATGATGTAATAACATGATGTGAATAATATGATGTAATAATAAGATGTAATAACATGATGTGAATAATATGATGTAATAATAAGATGTAATAACATGATGTGAATGATATGATGTAATAACATGATGTGAATAATATGATGTAATGACATGATGTAAATAACATGATGTGAATAATATGATTTGAATAAAATGATGTAATAACATGATGTAATAACATGATGTGAATAATATGATTTGAATAATATGATGTAATAACATGATGTGAATAACATGATGTGAATATGATGTAATAATATGATGTAATAACATGATGTGAATAATATGATATAACATGATGTGAATAATATGATGTAATAACATGATGTGAATAATATAATGTAATAACATGATATGAATAATATGATTTGAATAATATGATGTAATAACATGATGTAATAACATGATGTAATAATATGATGTAATAACATGATGTAATAACATGATGTAATAACATGATGTGAATATGATGTGAATAATATGATGTAATAACATGATGTGAATAACACGATGTGAATATGATGTAATAACATGATGTGAATAATATGATTTGAATAATATGATGTAATAATATGATGTAATAACATGATGTGAATAATATGATGTAATAACATGATGTGAATATGATGTAATAATATGATGTAATAACATGATGTGAATATGATGTAATAATATGATGTGAATAACATGACGTGAATAATATGATGTAATAACATGATGTGAATATGATGTAATAACATGATGTAATAATATGATGTGAATAACATGATGTGAATGATATGATGTGAATAATATGATGTAATAACATGATGTGAATATGATGTGAATAATATGATGTAATAACATGATGTGAATATGATGTGAATAACATGATGTGAATGATATGATGTGAATGATATGATGTGAATAACATGACGTGAATATGACGTGAATAATATGATGTAATAACATGATGTGAATGATATGATGTGAATAATATGATCTAATAACATGATGTGAATATGATGTGATAATATGATGTGAATAACATGATGTGAATATGATGTGATAATATGATGTGAATAACATGATGTGAATAATATGATGTAATAACATGATATAATAATATAATGTGAATAACATGATGTAATGTCAGGGAGCTCATTATCAACATTATATATAAACATAATGAAGCCGTATCGATGTAACATTAACAATGTTATTGTATACAGTGTATACATTAATTTATATGTTATGTATATGTGTGTGTGCACGGTCCGTGCAGACTGACCCCGGTCGATGAGCTTATCGATATCCGGGTCCAGGCCTTTGAAGTAGCACTTCCTCCACAGGCCAGAGTGCACGGAGAACAGCGGCCTGCCGCACTCGGTCTCCAGGATGCCCAGCCCCAGGATGGCCCGCCAGTTCTCCAACAGCTCCTCTTCTTTGCTGCCCACATGCACGGGCTTCATCAGCGCCACGTCCCGGTGCCGAGCCCCGCCGCTGCCGGTGTCCACCAGCGGGAGGTGGTAGATGGGCATCTCCCGGTTCTTCTGGTCGTTGGAGTCGGATCCGTGACGGTCGCAGTTGTCCTTGTGTCTGCGGGTGTCGGTCTCGTACCAGTGGTCGGTGGAGATGGCGGTGACCAGCAGCAGCAGGGACAGCACGCTAAGCGCGAGGCTCACCGCGGACACCGTCACCGTCACCGGCCGGGCTCTCTCCATGGCCGGGACATGGACCGAGACGCTCCCGGAGCAGGTGCCGGTGCCGGTGCCGGTGCTGCCGTTCGTTCTCTTCCCGCCGCTGTTTCCGTTACTGGGCATCTTCTGCTTCCATCCTCGTGCCCGTCAGCCGTTCCCCGTTTGCCCTCGAGAGCGCGTTGTCATGCCGACTGAGAGACCGTCAGAGGTGCGTCAAGGTGACGGCAGGAAACGCACGGCAGCACCGGAAGTTCAGTGACACCGCCTTCAAAATAAAGCACACACACACTCACACACACACACACACACACACACACACACACACACACTGAGCAGCTGCTTACTAATAATATTAAAACCCTAACAACAACAACAACAATAATAATAAACAATAATAATAATAATAATAATAATAATAATAATAATAGCCTACTAATAACAATATTAATAACAGCGTTAATAAACATCCACAGATGAGGCTGGAGCGTGTTAAATATTAACCCTTTAATGACTGGACTGATCTGTGTAAACCTGTGTGATGTTCATAAAGTTTTCTGTCATCAGCTGGTCAGTGTGACCGTCGCTCTGTGATCGGAGCGTTGTCCTGTCGTCCACGACAACACATGCAGACATGAAGACATAAGGACAAAGTGTCTCTGTCTTCAGTATCGTCTGTCTGATGAGACACTGCCACATTAATCATCAACAGAGTTCAGTTATTATTATATAGTTCTTTTTTTTATTGGTGAAACAGAGTGACATACAAACAATAGACAATAATAGTATATGGATGGGGCATATTTCAATATTTGAATGAGGGGCAAATGTCCATGTTATATGGCTTAGACAGGGTGGGGTATGGCGTGAATAATGAGGAGAGAAAAATAAGTAAACAGAATAAAAAGCAAACATATAGATTAATTTGAGGCATTAGGGTTGTAGTGATGAGAAGAGAAAAAATAAAAAATAATAAATAAATAAAAAATAAATACATAAATAAACAACAACGCATAATATAACATAATGTTACGTGATATGAAGAGATATATAATAATATATTACAAAAAATATATATTATGATATAATACACAGTATAATATAACACATTATGATGTAAAACAGTATAACATAAACATAGCAAGATATAATATAGTGTGATGTGATGTATTGTAGTGTAATATGAAGTAATATGGTATGATATACTCGTACTCGTACTCGTACTCGTACTCGTCGTCCTCCACTTATCCGGATCCGGGTCGCGGGGGCAGCAGCCTCAGCAAAGAAGCCCAGACAGTCCTCTCCCTAGCCACTTCTGTCAGCTCTTCCGCGGGAACCCCGAGGCGTTCCCAGGCCAGCCGGGCGATGTAATCCCTCCAGCGTGTCCTGGGGCGGCCCCGAGGTCTCCTTCCAGTTGGACACGCCCAAAACACCTCGAAAGGGAGGTGTCCGGAAGGCATCCTTACCATAAGCCCGAACCACCTCAATGGAGTACTCCAAGTCCCTCCCGGATGTCCGAGCTCCTCACCCTATCTCTAAGGCTGAGCCCAGCCACCCTGCGGATGAAACTCATTTCGACCGCTTGTACTCGCGATCTCATTCTTTTGGTCACTACCCAGAGCTCGTGACCATAGGTGAGGGTTGGAACATAGATCGACCGGTAAATCGAGAGCTTCGCTTTCTGGCTAAGCTCCCTCTTCACCACAACGGACCAGTTAAGCACCTGCATCACTGCTGACGCCGCCCCAATCCACCTGTCAATCTCCCGCTCCATCCTACCCTCTCTCGTGAACAAGATCTCGAGTATTTAAACTCCTCCACCTGAGGCAGGACCTCCCCGCCCGACCTGGAGTGGGCAATCCACCCTTTTCTGGCTGAGGACCATGGCCTCAGACTTGGAGATGCTGATTCTCATCCCAGCCGCTTCACACTCGGCTGCAAACCGCCCCAGTGAGAGCTGGAGGTCACTGTTCGATGGGGCTAAGAGGACCACGTCATCTGCAAAAAGCAGGGACGAGATCCTCCTGTCACCGAACCTGACACCCTCCACCACTCAGCTGCACCTAGAAATTCTGTCCATGAAAGTTATGAACAGAACCAGTGACAAAGGGCAGCCCTGGCGGAGTCCAACCCTCACCGGGAACAGGCCACATGAACCAGCCTTGTGCTCCTTCAGTACAGGGACTGGATGGCCCTTAGCAAGGGGCCACCAACCCCATACTCCCGGAGCACCCCCCACAGGATGCCCCTGGGGACACGCTCATAAGCCTTCTCCAAATCCACAAAACACATGTGGACTGGTTGGCGAACTCCCATGCCCTCTCCAGCACCCTGGCGAGGGTAAAGAGCTGGTCCACGGTTCCGCGTCCGGGACGAAAACCACATTGCTCCTCCTCAATCTGAGGTTCAACTATCGACCAGACCCTCTTCTCCAGCACCCTGGAGTAGACCTTACCGGGTAGGCTGAGGAGTGTGATCCCCTTGCAGTTGGAACACACTCTCTGGTCCCCTTTCTTGAAGATGGGGACCACCACCCCGGTCTGCCACTCCAGAGGCACTGTCCCCGATGTCCACGCAATGTTGCAGAGGCATGTCAACCAGGACATCCCTTCAACATCCAGAGCCTTGAGATATCCAGGGCAAATCTCATCCACCCCCGGGGCTCTGCCGCCGCGGAGTTGCTTCACTACCTCGCCGACTTCTTCCTCACTGGAATATTTGTTGGTGGGATTGACTAGCTCCTCAAAGTATTCCTTCCACCGCCCAACGATGTCCCCAGTTGACATCAGCAGCTCCCCGCCCCCACTGTAAACAGTGTGAGCAAGTTGCCGCCTTCCCCCCTGAGGTGCCGGACGGTTTGCCAGAACCTCTTTGGAGCCGATCGATAGTCTTTCTCCATGGCCTTACTGAACTCCTCCCATGCCTGAGTCTTTTCCTCCGCAATTGCCGCTGCTAGCAATTGATCCACAGGCCATCCATGCCCTGTAGGCTTCCTTCTTCAGCCTGACGGCTCCCCTCACCTCTGGTGTCCACCAGCAGGTTCGGGGATTACCAGCGTGACTGGCCCCAGCGACCTTGCGGCCGCAGCTCGCAACCACCGCCTTGACAATGGCAGAGCAGAACAAGGCCCATTCGGACTCAATGTCCCCCTCTGCCCTCGGGACGCGGTCGAAGCTCTCCCAGAGATGGGAGTTGAAGATCATCTTGACAGGTTCTTCCACCAGGCGTTCCCAGCAGACCCTCACTGCTCGTTTGGGCCTGCCAGGTCTTTGCGGCATCCTCCCCTGCCAAGTGATCCAACTCACCACCAGGTGGTGATCAGTTGACAGCTCTGCTCTTCTCTTCATTAATGCAATAATAGTAATGATATTAGCAATCAATGTATAGTACATCACACTAACAGTTTAGTAATTTTATAGCAATAATAGTGATCTAATAATGATAACAATGAAAATAATATTAATAATCATGATAATACTATTAATAATATTGATTATATAGTTCTGACTGGAAGTACAGTGTGCACTACTAAAAGTGGAGACCTGCAGACAGCCACTGAACACATGATGGTCACATGATGAACACATGATGAACAAATGATAAACACATGATGAACACATGATGAACAAATGATGAAAAAATGATGAACACATGATGAACACATAATAAACACATGATGAACACATGATGGACACATGATGAAAATATGATGGACACATGATGAACATATGATGAACAAATGATGAACACCAGACCAACACAAGATGAACATATGATGAACACATGATGGACACACGATGAACACATGATGAACACATGAACATCAGCTGAGACTGGGCAGTGAAACATTCACACCTGGATCAAACCAAACAGGTCATCATCGTCGTCATCATCATCATCATCAGTATCATCCTCATGATCATTACATCACCATTATCATCATCATCATCATCATCATCGTTGTCATAATCATCATAATCATCAGCACCATCATCACCATCATCATCACCATCACCATCATCATCATTAATATCATGATCATCATCATCACCATCATCATCATCAGTGTCATCATCATCATCATCATCATCATCATCAATTGACCATCAAATTCTACTGCAGAGACCAGATCACTTAATTGGCCTAAAAGGTTCTGCACTAAGCTGGTTTAAATCTTATTTATCTGATCGTTTTCAATTTGTTCACATTCATAATGAATCATCCTTACATACTAAAGTTTGTTTTGGAGTTCCGCAAGGTTCTGTGCTCGGACTAATCCTGTTTACTCTATATATGCTTCCTTTAGGTAACATCATTAGAAATCACTCTGTAAATTTCCATTGTTATGCGGATGATACACAGTTGTATTTATCTATGAAGCCAGAAGAAAGTAATCAATTAACTAAACTTCATAACTGCCTTAAAGACATAAAAACCTGGATGAGCACCAGTTTCCTGATGTTAAATTCAGACAAAACTGAAGTTATTGTTCTTGGCCCCAAACAACTCAGAGACTCTTTATCTGATGACATAGTTTCTCTAGATGGCATTGCTCTGGCCTCTAGCACTACCGTAAGAAACCTCGGAGTGATATTTGATCAAGATTTGTCTTTTAATTCTCATTTAAAACAAACCTCACGGACTGCATTTTTTCATCTGCGTAATATTGTGAAAATTAGGCCTATCCTGACCCGAAAAGATGCAGAAAAATTGGTCCACGCTTTTGTTACCTCAAGGCTGGATTACTGTAACTCTCTATTATCAGGTAGCTCTAGTAAGTCCTTAAAAACTCTCCAGCTAATTCAGAATGCAGCAGCACGTGTACTAACAGGAACTAAGAAACGAGATCATATTTCTCCTGTTTTAGCTTCTCTGCACTGGCTCCCTGTAAAATCCAGAACTGAATTTAAAATCCTACTGTTAACTTATAAAGCTCTAAATGGTCAAGCTCCGTCATATCTTAGAGAGCTCATAGTGCCATATTATCCCACCAGAACACTGCGCTCTGAGAACGCAGGGTTACTCGTGGTCCCTAAAGTCTCCAAAGTAGATCAGGAGCCAGAGCCTTCAGCTATCAGGCTCCTCTCCTGTGGAATCATCTTCCTGTTACGGTCCGGGAGGCAGACACCGTCTCCACATTTAAGACTAGACTTAAGACTTTCCTCTTTGATAAAGCTTATAGTTAGAGCTGGCTCAGGCTTGCCCTGTACCAGCCCCTAGTTAGGCTGACTTAGGCCTAGTCTGCCGGAGGACCCCCCTATAATACACCGGGCACCTTCTCTCTCTCTCTCTCTCTCTCTCTCTCGTGTCCTATTACTGCATCTTGCTAACTCGACCATTCTGCATGTCACTATCAGCTTCTTCTCCGGAGCCTTTGTGCTCCACTGTCTCTCAGATTAACTCATATCACAGCGGTGCCTGGACAGCGTGACGTGTGTGGTTGTGCTGCTGCCGTGGTCCTGCCAGATGCCTCCTGCTGCTGCTGTTATCATTAGTCCTTAGTCATACTTCTACTGTTATAATACACATATGATTATTGTCACATATGTATACTATCAGATATTAATATATACTTTCAACATATTGTTCCTCAGTAGCCAGAACTATAATTATAATATTACTACTTTCATTAATGTTGTTGTAAGCTACTGTCATTACCGTCTGTCCTGCATCTCTCTCTGTCTCTCTCTCTCTCTCTCTCTCTCTCTCTCTCTCTCTGTCTCATTGTGTCATATGGATTACTGTTAATTTATCATGCTGATCTGTTCTGTACGACATCTATTGCACGTCTGTCCGTCCTGGAAGAGGGATCCCTCCTCAGTTGCTCTTCCTGAGGTTTCTACCGTTTTTTCCCCGTTAAAGGTTTTTTTGGGGAGTTTTTCCTGATCAGCTGTGAGGGTCATAAGGACAGAGGGATGTCGTATGCTGTAAAGCCCTGTGAGGCAAATTGTGATTTGTGATAAATAAAACTGATTTATTGATTATCATCATCATCATCATCATCATCATCAATATCATCATCATCATCATCATCATCATTATTATCAATATCATCATCAATATCATCATCATCATCAATATCATCATCATCAATATCATCATCACCATCATCATCATCATTATTATTATTATCAATATCATCATCAATATCATCATCATCATCAATATCGTCATCATCATCATCATCATCATCATCATTATCATCAATATCATCATCAATATCACCATCATCATCATCATCAATATCATCATCATCATCATCATCATCATCATCATTATCATCAATATCATCATCATCATCATCAGTATCATCATCATCAATATCGTCATCATCATCATCATCATCATCAATATCACCATCAACATCAATATCGTCATCATCATCATCAATATCATCATCAGTTTCATCATCATCATCATCAGTATCATCATCATCAATATCGTCGTCGTCGTCATCATCATCATCATCATCATCAATATCATCATCATCATCATCAGTATCATCTTCATCAATATCATCATCATCATCATCATCAATATCATCATCAGCCTTATCATTAAACTAACACAAGTCACACACAACCAAACAGGAAGTCCTCGTTACAGCCTTCAAAATATAAAGATGAACGTAACTCCAGATGATTTTTTAATAAGTGTTTTCAATAAAGAGTTTTTAATGACTGATGGTTCCTGTCAGTGACGTTGACATCAGACAGTTTTATTTCTCCATGTGGTCTCTGATCAGGATCAGTTTGGAGCCTTCTGAGCTGTGACACATTAATCCATCAATAAAGAGAAAAAAACCTTCAGGAGCTGACGTCACAAACATCCAGAGTTTGGCGAAGATTTCTCCTTACTGTTAGTGTTTCCACTTTTTTTTCCCCCAGTTTTTTACTCTCTGCTGATGAATGTCACCTATCTGAGAGCTGTCTCAGAGCGTCTCTGTGAGGCCACTCATAGATCCTGAAACACATTTACTGATATCATCATGGCGATCAGTAGTGATGACTGTGGTGGTGAAGGTGTCACTGATGGTCACTGATACCATCACTGTCATGGCGGTCATGAAATCAACTCTCTGATTTAAAGACGCTACAAGGAACTTTTAACTGGATATGCAAAAGTCTCTCGTTTCTGCTGATGTCTGTGCGTGACCTACAACAGCAAATTAGACCATTGGTGTGAAGATAAGCTATTTCTATATAGTGTATATCCATACCTTTAGGAAACTGTCTCCAGGTCCGCCCCAGGTTGCTTCCAGGACGAAGCAATTTACGGCACTCAGACGGCACACGTCATCTTACCTAGCTGCTTACATTTATAGTGACTCTTATAAATAGTCGCTATTCCTCCTCCTCGACCCGACGTCCGCGGGGAGTTAAAATAGCAGCAATCATCGGGTAAAAGTTCTGTGAAAGCGCTGGACTCACCAACAGTCAGCCACGTCTCAGTCACACAGAGAAAATCCAATCCTCGGGAAGTCAGGAAATCCTTCAGGATAAACGTTTTGTTCGCTAGCGATCTAGCATTTACCAGACCAATCCTGGCAGGAGCTGGCGGGTTCACGGCGTTAGCTGTCCGGGGAGCCACACACAGAGGCCGCAGGTTGCGCAGATTCACCCCGAGCCAGCAGGGACGAGGACAGCAGGGGCCGCAGGGCTGGAACACCTCATCCGGGCCGACGACAGGTACCAGCCAAGCGCCGACAGGGTCCAGCAAGTGCCGAGAAATAAAGAGGTGAGGCACCGCTCCATACTCAGTCCAAGAAGCCGTGGAAGTGCTCGCCAAATAGGCCTTCAGCCTTACCAGCCGACTGCTGCGTTTACCCCGGCGGCGGTGGCGCTTACGCCGGAGAGGTGGAGCTGGGGCGCAGCAGAGGTGAGCTGGGATCCCCAATAGGAGCGGGGGCAAAGTTTTCCCGTCTTGCTGTTTCATTCCTCCCCAAAACAAACACATGCGCGAGCCAGGTAAGGGTCTTTATGACAATACGCGCTAGAGCTCATGGGAAACGTAGGCTTCATTCCGGCAAAACACTACCGCTTTTGTCCACAGGGTCACCAAAATCAACTCAAAATGAAAGTTCTTTGTAGGGGCTTTAATGATGACGTCATGATGTGAGACAAAAATCAACACGTCTCTGAACTCTGAAGATGAGACATAAAAAATCTGACATATGTCATCACAGACTTTTATTTTGAAATCAGAGACCAGAAGTGTCATTGTGACATCACAGTGTCCAACTAAACAGTGCCAGCCCCCACTGTCTCTGTCTCTCTGTCTGTCTGTCTGTCTGTCTCTCAATCAGCTGTCTGTCTGTCTCTATCTGTCTCTCTGGTGGACACGATGAGGCGTGTCATGTCTCCTTAGCATCCCGGTGACTGAGGCCTCATGGGAAATCTCAGGTGGCGGTGGCTGTTGTCCTCTCAGAGTCAAAACTCAACATGATGGCAGAAAAAAATGAAAGTTTGTCCATTAAGTTGATCAATAATTCAGAGTGTCCCCGCTGGGCTCTGCTGCTTCCTGTAACATGACCCCCCCCTCCCCCAGCAGGCTGTCACCTTGACTGTGACCTCTCTGATCTCTGATTGGCTGTCATCAATCAGTCCCATGACCATCTACTCATAAATTCACATTTCTCCTGAACCTGTGTCTCTGAAATCATGTGGAACCACTGACACGCACTGATTGATTCTTTCATTATCTTTATTTTATAAATGTAATATCAACAGGCATAAGATGCTTGTCCTCCGTCAACACTTTGAAGACAAACCTGAGCATGGACTTGTTCTCAGTGACCTCTGGTGTCTCTGATCATTCTGAGGTTTTATTCAACAACACTGCGTCCTTTTTATATGTGCTGTATAAAAAAATCACTTTGATTGATTGATTGATTGATTCGATTTGTGGATACATGAGTACATGGATACGTGAAAAGGTGCATACATGGGTACGTGAGTACATGAGAATGTGGGTACGTGAGTTTGTTGGTACATGGGTATGTGGGTATGGGAGTACGTGGTAAAGTGAGTGCCTTGGTACTTGGGTACGTGGGTACGTGAGTGTGTGGGTAAGTGTATATTTGCATGGGTATATGAGTACGTGGGTACGTGGGTGCGTGAGAATGTGGGTAGATGAGTATGTGTGTGTGCCCACAGGGGCACATATGTGTATACTTGGGTACGTGAGTACATGGGTACTTGAGTATGTGGGTACATAGTGATGTGAGTACTTGGGTACGTGGGTACGTGGGTACGTGAGTGTGTGGGTATGTGAGTATGTGGGTAGATGAGTACGTGTGTGTGCCCACAGGGGCACATATGTGTATACTTGGGTACGTGAGTACATGGGTACTTGAGTATGTGGGTACATAGTGATGTGAGTACGTGGGTACGTGGATACTTGAGTACATGGGTGCCTTAGTACGTGGGTACCAGACGTTGCGCTAGACTTTTTTGTCGCCGGTCATTTTGACCGACAGGGTCATAAAAATCCGGTCATAATCTATTTTTACCGGTCATTTTAATTTTCGTTTTTAAATGATAATAAAGATATTCAAAAACATTTAGTTTTCACTCGTTCGTTTTTAATAAATCCAACAAGCAAGTTATAAAGTGTGCGTTAATAAGGACATGAACGAAAAGATGAACAGACATCCACACACCACAGCACTTCAGTTCGGTGTCTGGTCTATTTTTCATGTGAGCCATGAGCGCTTCTGTCAAGCTGGATAGAGTGGATCGTACCAAAAGGAAGTCGGACACAGAAAAGAGGAGAAAAGGAGGAGAAAATACCGTGTTTATAATTTAAAATAACACAACAGTGCATAACCGAACACATTTTTCAATACCATAATCACTTCATTACAATTTTAATTTTGTGTCACCGAGCCTACAGACATAACTACATGAATTAAATGGTCAGAACAATATGCCCTATTCATTCAGTGTTTATCCAACACGCTCAATACATGGACATGCAATGACAAATTGTCATTAAATTACTACGTTATGAAAAATGAAGTGAAAATGATAGACGGCCTTCAGATTTTCCGGTCATTGTTGTTAAAAAAACGGTGACAGTGACCGACATATCTGGTTAACGCGACCCCTGGTGGGTACCTGAGTATATGTGTACATGGATAAGTGGATACATGAGTACATGGGAACATGAGTACGTGGGTACATGGGTGCGTGAGTACATGAGTATGCGAGGACATGGGTACATGAGTAGGTGGTTAAGTGGATAAGTGTGAACATGGGTACGTGAGTACGTGAGTACATGGGAATGTGAGTACTTGACCTGAGTACGTGTGTATGTGGATAAGTGGATACATGAGTACATGGGAACGTGAGTACGTGAGTACATCGGTATGTCAATCAATTCAATCAATTTTATTTATAAAGCCCAATATCACAAATCACAATTTGCCTCACAGGGCTTTACAGCATACGACATCCCTCTGTCCTTATGACCCTCACAGCTGATCAGGAAAAACTCCCCAAAAAACCCTTTAACGGGGAAAAAACGGTAGAAACCTCAGGAAGAGCAACTGAGGAGGGATCCCTCTTCCAGGACGGACAGACGTGCAATAGATGTCGTACAGAACAGATCAGCATGATAAATTAACAGTAATCCATATGACACAATGAGAGAGAGAGAGAGAGAGAGAGAGAGATGCAGGACAGATGGTAATGACAGTAGCTTACAACAACATTAATGAATGTGAGTACTTGGGTATGTGAGTATGTGTGAACATGAATATGTGAGTACATGGGAACGTGAGCACATAGGTATGTGAGGACATGGGTATGTCAGTATTTGGGTACATGGGAATGTGAGTACTTGGGCACATAGGTAGGTGAGTACGTGGGTACGTGAATCATGTGAACGGGGCTACGTGAGTACATTGGTACGTGAATACTTCAGTACGTGAGTTTGTGGGCATATGGGTATGTGAGTACATAGGTATGGGAATATGTGGGTACGTGGGTTTGTGGGTACATGGGTATGTGAGTACCTGAGAATGTGGGTACATGGGAACATGGGTACCTGGGTACGTGGTTACATGGGTATGTGTGTCTGTGGGTACATGGATACATGAGTTAGAGCTCAGATTGGGCCCAAAAAATCCAGCCCAACCCCACCCGAGCCCGTGCATGTTCTGTACGAGCCTGACCCGGCCTGACCCGACCCAGCGTGGCCCTTTAACTGTAAATATGAGCCAGAGCTCGGTTTAATCTGCTGCAGAGACTGGATCACTTAATTGGCTTAAAAGGTTCAGTACTAAGCTGGTTTAAATCTTATTTATCTGACTGTTTTCAATTTGTTGACGTTCGCAATGAACCATCCTTACGTACTAAAGTTTGTTTTGGAGTTCCGCAAGGTTCTGTGCTCGGACCAATCCTGTTTACTCTATATATGCTTCCTTTAGGTAACATCATTAGAAATCACTCTATAAATTTCCATTGTTATGCGGATGATACTCAGTTGTATTTATCAATGAAGCCAGAAGAAAGCAATCAATTAACTAAACTCCATAATTGCCTTAAAGACATAAAAACTTGGATGAGCACCAATTTCTTGATGTTAAATTCAGACAAAACTGAAGTTATTGTTCTTGGCCCCAAACAACTCAGAGACTCTTTATCTGATGACATAGTTTCTCTAGATGGCATTGCTCTGGCTCCTGCCACTACCGTAAGAAACCTCGGAGTAACATTTGATCAAGATTTGTCTTTTAATTCTCATTTAAAGCAAACCTCACGGACTGCATTTTTTCATCTGCGTAATATTGCGAAAATTAGGCCTATCCTGACCCGAAAAGATGCACAAAAATTGGTCCACGCTTTTGTTACCTCAAGGCTGGATTATTGTAACTCTCTATTATCAGGTAGCTCTAGTAAGTCCTTAAAAACTCTCCAGCTAATTCAGAATGCAGCAGCACGTGTACTAACAGGAACTAAGAAACGAGATCATATCTCTCCTGTTTTAGCTTCTCTGCACTGGCTCCCTGTAAAATCCAGAATTGAATTTAAAATCCTACTGTTAACTTATAAAGCTCTAAATGGTCAAGCTCCATCATATCTTAGAGAGCTCATAGTGCCATATTATCCCACCAGAACACTGCGCTCTGAGAACGCAGGGTTACTCGTGGTCCCTAAAGTCTCCAAAAGTAGATCAGGAGCCAGAGCCTTCAGCTATCAGGCTCCTCTCCTGTGGAATCATCTTCCTGTTACGGTCCGGGAGGCAGACACCGTCTCCACATTTAAGACTAGACTTAAGACTTTCCTCTTTGATAAAGCTTATAGTTAGGGCTGGCTCAGGCTTGCCCTGTACCAGCCCCTAGTTAGGCTGACTTAGGCCTAGTCTGCCGGAGGACCCCCCTATAATACACCGGGCACCTTCTCTTCTTCTCTCTCTCTCTCTCTCTCTTGTATCCTATTACTGCATCTTGCTAACTCGGCCATTCTGGATGTCACTAACTCGGCTTCTTCTCCGGAGCCTTTGTGCTCCACTGTCTCTCAGATTAACTCATATCACAGCGGTGCCTGGACAGCGTGACGTGTGTGGTTGTGCTGCTGCCGTGGTCCCGCCAGATGCCTCTTGCTGCTGCTGCCATCATTAGTCATTAGTCATACTTCTTCTGTTATTATACACATATGACTATTGTCACACATGTATACTGCCAGGTATTAATACATACTTTCAACATATTGTACCACAGTAACCAGAACTATAACTATAATATTATTACTTCCATTAATGTTGTTGTAAGATACTGTCATTACCTGCATCTCTCTCTCTCTCTCTCTCTCTCTCTCTCTCTCTGTCTCATTGTGTCATACGGATTACTGTTAATTTATCATGTTGATCTGTTCTGTACGACATCTATTGCACGTCTGTCCGTCCTGGAAGAGGGATCCCTCCTCAGTTGCTCTTCCTGAGGTTTCTACCGTTTTTTCCCCGTTAAAGGGTTTTTTGGGGAGTTTTTCCTGATCAGCTGTGAGGGTCTTAAGGACAGAGGGATGTCGTATGCTGTAAAGCCCTGTGAGGCAAATTGTGATTTGTGATATTGGGCTTTATAAATAAAATTGATTGATTGATTGATTGATTGATTGATGTTTTTTAAGCACACAAACGTGGACATTGAAGGCTGACTAGCATCTTTCTTTCCATGGCAAGCCTTTGTCATGTGCCTCTTAAGTGTCGAGGTCCCCCTCTTTTTGCTGTCATATTCCAGCATCGTGCTGCCCTTGGTACACTCGACGAAGCCAACACACACGTTGTCACTGTCAACATCTCACATGTGCGCGGCCAGTGGCGCTGTCCACACAGATACTGGCAGACCTCACGAAGGAAACTCTTTCTGTACTTTCACTTTTTCATTCCTGCTGTTTCCACTGCGTTTGTTTGTTTGTGTGTGTGTGTGTGAGTAAATTTAACGTGTGAAGAGAAGAGAAGAAAAAAGAGTTTTTGTTGTTGTGACATCAGCAGGTTGTCCGGCTGAGACGACCTGCTGATGTCACAACACACACACACACACACACACACACACACACACACACACACACAGAGTGAGAGTGTCTTACCTCTCAGCAAGCAGCCCGGTCGACGTGTCGCTGTGTTTCAAGGTTACTTCACTTCAACAGTTCAGGTGAGTTTTTTTCAGGAGAGACATGTTAGCAGGTTAGCATGTTGGTACGTTTGCATGTTAGCTCAGAAGAGACTGTGACCTGTCCGAATGAAGTACTGATGGATGTTGTTGGTTTCGGTCTTCACACCTCACTGCCCTGCTCAGAGGCTCCCAGGCAGCTGCTGCCGCTCATCAGTGATTCAACACACACACTCTGCCCCCTCATCCTCACAGATCAATACCTGGGTGGGCCATTTCCCACGATCCTCTGATCGCTCTGTGTGTGTGTCTCTGTGTGTGTGTGTGTGTTTATATGTGTGTGTGTGTGTGTGTGTGTGTGTGTGTGTGTGTGTGTGTGTGTGATTAGCATTGTTAGCATCAGACTCCCCCTCCTCCACCATCAGAATGTATTGATTGGCATTCTGAGGCTCCATCAGCTCATATCGACTGATCAACAGGACACTGCTGCTTCACCTTCCACAGGGTCGCGGGGGTCGGCGGGTTGGTGGTGGTGGTGGTGGGGGGGGGGGGGGGGATTATCATGAGCTGTGTTTTAATTAACACTCAGTCAGAGTGCAGCAGTGTTTCACTCTCTGAGGTGTGAATGTAATCAGTGTGTTTAAGTGCTGAAGCGGCAGGATGATGGAGGTCAGGACGGAGGAAGAGGAGGATGATGATGATCGATTGGTGGCGGCCTGTCCTCCATCAGATCCTCAGATTCCTGCAGTCAGAGTGAAACAGCAGCTGAATCTAAATGTCCCCCCTCTGCAGCCTCACGCACTGTGACGTGTTCACTGTCATCAGGTAAAGTCTGCGAAACCAGAGACTGAAAGCCGCTGACAGACGGGCCTTGAGTCTGTTTCACTTGTTTCTGTGGAAATGCTGAACATCTTGAAACAATAATACATTTCTATAAACATATAGGCTGCACATCTTGAAACATTTATACATTTCTATAAAACATATAGGCTGCACATCTTGAAACGTTTATACATTTCTATAAAACATACAGGCCGCACATCCCGAAACATTTATACATTTCTATAAAACATATATGCCGCACATCTTGAAACATTTATACATTTCTATAAAACATATATGCCGCACATCTTGAAACATTTATACATTTCTATAAAACATATATGCCGCACATCTTGAAACATTTATACATTTCTATAAAACATATAGGCTGCACATCCTGAAACATTTATACATTTCTATAAAACATAAAGGCCGCACATCCTGAAACATTTATATATTTCTATAAAACATAAAGGCCACACATCTTGAAACATTTATACATTTCTATAAAACATATAGGCTGCACATCCTGAAACATTTATACATTTCTATAAAACATATAGACCACACATCTTGAAACATTTATACATTTCTATAAAACATAAAGGCCACACATCTTGAAACATTTATACATTTCTATAAAACATATAGACCACACATCCTGAAACATTTATACATTTCTATAAAACATATAGACCACACATCTTGAAACATTTATACATTTCTATAAAACATATAGGCTGCACATCTTGAAACATTTATACATTTCTATAAAACATATAGACCACACATCTTGAAACATTTATACATTTCTATAAACATATAGGCTGCACATCTTGAAACATTTATACATTTCTATAAAACATATAGGCCGCACATCTTGAAACATTTATACATTTCTATAAAACATATAGACCACACATCTTGAAACATTTATACATTTCTATAAAACATATAGACCACACATCTTGGAACATTTATACATTTCTATAAACATATAGGCTGCACATCTTGAAACATTTATACATTTCTATAAAACATATAGACCACACATCTTGAAACATTTATACATTTCTATAAAACATATAGGCTGCACATCCTGAAACATTTATATATTTCTATAAAACATATAGGCCGCACATCCTGAAATATTTATACATTTCTATAAAACATAAAGGCCGCACATCCTGAAACATTTATACATTTCTATAAAACATATAGACCACACATCTTGAAACATTTATACATTTCTATAAAACATATAGGCTGCACATCCTGAAACATTTATATATTTCTATAAAACATATAGGCCGCACATCCTGAAATATTTATACATTTCTATAAAACATAAAGGCTCCTGAAACATTTATATATTTCTATAAAACATAAAGGCCACACATCTTGAAACATTTATACATTTCTATAAAACATATAGGCTGCACATCCTGAAACATTTATACATTTCTATAAAACATA
This sequence comes from Epinephelus fuscoguttatus, assembly GCF_011397635.1. Lineage (NCBI taxonomy): Eukaryota > Metazoa > Chordata > Actinopteri > Perciformes > Serranidae > Epinephelus > Epinephelus fuscoguttatus. Next base: position 193,045 of record NC_064754.1, read on the forward strand.
TAGACCACACATCTTGAAACATTTATACATTTCTATAAAACATATAGGCCACACATCTTGAAACATTTATACATTTCTATAAAACATATAGACCACACATCCTGAAACATTTATACATTTCTATAAAACATATAGACCACACATCTTGAAACATTTATACATTTCTATAAAACATATAGGCTGCACATCTTGAAACATTTATACATTTCTATAAAACATATAGACCACACATCTTGAAACATTTATACATTTCTATAAAACATATAGGCTGCACATCCTGAAACATTTATATATTTCTATAAAACATATAGGCCGCACATCCTGAAATATTTATACATTTCTATAAAACATATAGGCCGCACATCCTGAAACATTTATACATTTCTATAAACATATAGGCTGCACATCTTGAAACATTTATACATTTCTATAAAACATATAGGCCGCACATCCTGAAACATTTATACATTTCTATAAAACATATAGGCTGCACATCCTGAAATATTTATATATTTCTATAAAACATATAGGCCGCACATCCTGAAATATTTATACATTTCTATAAAACATATAGGCCGCACATCCTGAAATATTTATACATTTCTATAAAACATATAGGCCGCACATCCTGAAATATTTATACATTTCTATAAAACATATAGGCTACACATCCTGAAATATTTATACATTTCTATAAAACATATAGGCCGCACATCCTGAAATATTTATATATTTCTATAAAACATATAGGCCGCACATCCTGAAATATTTATACATTTCTATAAAACATATAGGCCGCACATCCTGAAATATTTATACATTTCTATAAAACATATAGGCTACACATCCTGACATATTTATACATTTCTATAAAACATATAGGCCGCACATCCTGAAATATTTATACATTTCTATAAAACATATAGGCCACACATCCTGAAACATTTATACATTTCCATAAACATATAGACCACACATCTTGAAACATTTATATATTTCTATAAAACATATAGACCACACATCTTGAAACATTTATACATTTCTATAAAACATATAGGCCGCACATCCTGAAACATTTATACATTTAGAAATGTATAAATGTTTTGGGAGGTGTGGCCTATATGTTTTATAGAACTATAAATATATGTGTGTGTGTGTGTGTGTGTGTGTGTGTGTACTTGCTACATAGTGAGGACATTTTTGACTGGTCATCACTTGTTTGGTGACTGGTTTGAGGGTCCAGACTTGGTTCAGGATCAGAATCAGGGTCTGGATCAGGGTCAGGATCAGCTTCTTCTTCTGTGGTTAGATGAGTGAACGCAGCCTCCACCCGACCTACTGTCACTTAACACCCTGCTGCAGCAACATCATCATCCTCTTCCTCCTCCTCCTCTTACTCCTCCTCCTCACCATGGCTGCAGTGAAGTCAGATCTGATTGTGTTTGATTATCAGTGATTGATATGTGCAGCTGATGATGAAGATCAGGGAGCTTCATCCTCCTCCTCACTAATCGGATAGACTGCAGGAGCTCCATCTGTGTGTGTTTGATTTCTCCACCTCTGAATACTGATCAGGTGTTCATCAGTCTGCAGGTCACACAGTGCCCCTCGAAGGCTACAGAGCTCCATCACATGCACTCTGCATAAACATGGATCGCCCCCTGCTGGCTGGCCCCGCCCCCTCCATGTGAACAGATGGGTGAAACATCATTTATTTATCTTTTTTTTTTTATCAGACTGCTGTAGATGGAGAGACACATCGTCCACCTTTAAATACAGATTGTGGTTCATCCTCTGTAGACAACTCACCTTCTCTTCTGCACTGTCTTAAGGTGGACTGGAGGTGAGACTTGGAGGGTCTTCAGGATCCTGGAGGTTTACAGGTCCTGGAGGGTCCTCAGGGTCCTCCGAGTCAGGGTCAGTCCTGAAGCAGAGCTGAATTGATGGTGTTGAAGGCAGGACTGTAAACCTGTAGCCTTTCCTGCTGTGTGAGGAAGTCAGTATTTTTATTAAACTACTCACGCTGATGTCTTAAAGTCATTTAAATTTAAAATTTTATCATCATCACTCTGTGAGCCGACCTGTTCGTATCTACACTGTGTTTATCCGACAAAGGTCAAAGGTCACAGAAAAACTACGGACAAAACTCAACTCCAACTCCCAGAGTGCACTGTTCTAAATTATCCAGTACATCAGACCACACGTCACACATGTGAAGGCCATGCCCCCTTTGGGGAGCCAGAAAACAGAAGATCGAGCAGAAAGACGTCATTGATTTCATGTTAAATAATGTTCAGTCAAAGAAACTTTATTAACATTTGCAGTTTTGTATTTGGTGGTATGACTGTTCTTGGGCCTCTCTGTCCTTCAATTCACCTACATGGAACAGCAGCAAAGACCCCGGGAACAGAACAGAACAGCAGTAATAAACAGAGATGACACTGATCAGTCAGGGAGGAGCTGGGGTGGAGGTAGGTTGCAAAGCGGCAGCAGAGGAAGCAGCAACAGTCGGCAGGTTGGAGCTGTTTGAATAGAGTACCGTGCTCCTGGCCCGTATTCTAAATTTGTATCTGAATTCTCAGAGTTTTTATCCAGTTTAGTTCTTAAATCATAAAGTTATTATTGTAGGTGATTTTAACATTCATGTCGACGTTGATAATGAGATAAACATTATCCAGGGGCTACTGCGTTTATCTCATTATTAGACTCCATTGGCTTCAGTCAGGGTGTACATGAACCCACTCACTGTTTTAACCATACCCTTGATCTAGTTCTGACGTATGGAATTGAAATTGATAACCTAAAAGTCTTTCCACAGAATCCCTCGCTATCGGATCATTATTTGATTACTTTTGATTTCTTTTTACTCGATTACATGCCACTCAGCAACAGTTACTATACTAGATGTTTATCAGATAGTGCTGTTGCAAAATTTAAGGAAATGATTACTCTGTCGTTAAATTCAATACCAAGTCCTTCAGTAACAGAGGTTTCCTGTACCGACTTTAACCTTTCCCGAATTGATCATCTTGTCGATAGCGCCGTAGGCTCGCTGCGAACAACACTTGACTCTGTAGCTCCTCTTAAAGAGAAGTTAACAAAGCAAAGAAAGTTCACTCCTTGGTATAACTCTCAAACCCGTAAGTTAAAACAAATATTGCAAAAAATTTGAAGGGAATTGGCGATTAACCAAACTGGAAGAATCTCATTTAATCTGGACAGACAGTCTCAAAACATATAAGAGGGGCCTCCGCAATGCCAGAGCAAACTATTACTCAGCATTAATAGAAAAAACAAGAATAACCCCAGGTTTCTTTTCAGCACTGTAGCCAGGCTGACTGAGAGTCAAAGCTCTATTGAGCCTTGTATTCCTTTAGCCCTTAGCAGTAATGATTTTATGAGCTTTTTTAATGACAAAATTCTAACTATTAGAGGCAAAATTCATGACCTCCTGTCCTCAGATAGTACCTATCTAACCTCAAACACAGCTGTAAGACCTAATATATATTTAGATTATATATATATATATATATATATATATATATATATTTAGACCTGCTCATTACAAAGGGGGTTAATATTTCAAACGTCAGTGTGGTTGATGTTGCTCTGTCTGATCATTTCTGTGTCTTCTTTGACCTGTCTGTTTCTCCCAAACCACCGGCTGGTCCTGCAGTTGTTCGGAGGAGACACATAAATAACAGTACAGGTGCTCTGTTCATGGAAATGATAAGCTTTGAAAATGCCTCATGTTCTAATGTTGATGATTTGTTGAACTCTGTTACTTTGAGTGTTTTGAATGTTCTGGACACCATTGCCCCTGTGAAGGTTAAAATGGTTAAAAAAAGGGAGAAGGCGCCATGGAGGAATGACAACTCGGTCAGGGCACAGAAAAGGGAGTGCCGGAGGGCCGAGCGGAAATGGCGAAAGTCGAAGCTTCATGTTTATTATGAAATTTATAAAGAAAAGTTGTATGTGTTCAACCGGATGTTACGTAGAACAAGGGAGAGGTACTTTTCGGAAATTATTGGAAACTGCAGTAACAACTCACGTGTCTTATTTGCAACAGTGAACAGATTAACAAACCCTCCAGCTCAACTGCCGTTGGAACTGATCTCCACATCTAAGTGTAATGAGTTTGCAGTATTTTTTTGCGACAAGGTTCAGACCATTAAAAATGCCATCAATTCCACAACACCAATAACAACCCTGCAGCCACCTAGACAATTAGAGCTGACTCATTTTGCACCTGTAACTGACAAAACTGTCCAAGAGATCATCACCAGTCTGAGTTCGTCTACATGCTGCCTCGATGTGTTACCCACTAGATTTCTAAAGTCTGTGCTGAGCAGTTTGTTACCACCACTCGCTCACATAGTTAACATGTCACTACAATCTGGAACATTCCCAAAGGCCTTGAAATCTGCGGTCATAAAGCCTCTCCTAAAGAAGAGCAGTCTTGATGCCACAGTACTGAACAACTACTGGCCCATTTCAAATCTGCCGTTTTTAGGCAAAGTCCTTGAGAAAGTTGTTTACCAACAGCTTACTGACTTTCTCCTAAAGAACAACTCCTCTGATGTTTTCCAGTCAGGTTTTAGACCCCATCTCAGCGCTGAGACCGCTCTTATTAAGGTGACAAATGACATCCGCCTGAACACTGACACAGGCAAAGTCTCAGTTTTAGTCCTGCTAGATCTGAGTGCTGCTTTTGACACTGTCGATCATGAGATCCTTTCACAGAGACTAGAGGACTGGGTGGGCATCTCTGGCACTGCCCTAAATTGGTTGAAGTCCTATCTAGAAGACAGGAAGTACTTTGTTGAAATTGGTAACTGTGTCTCAGACCACATGGCCTTGACCTGTGGGGTGCCCCAAGGGTCAATCCTGGGACCCCTTCTGTTCAATCTCTACATGCTGCCTTTAGGCCAGTTAATACAAAGTAATAATGTGTCCTACCACAATTATGCAGACGACACTCAGATCTATGTCTCACTGACAGCAGGTGAATATGGACCAGTGGATTCACTCTGTCACTGCATCCAACAGGTCAGTGTGTGGATGCAAAACAACTTTCTCCAGCTAAATTCAGACAAGACTGAAGTCATCGTATTTGGTCCACTGAAACAAAGAGAAAGTGTCAGCAGTCACCTCCAGTCTCTCTCTAAAACCTACAAATCAGGTTAGAAATCTCGGGGTAATAATGGACTCAGACTTGAACTTTAACAGCCACATCAAATCAATAACATCAGCAGCTTTTTACCATCTAAAAAACATTGCCAAAATCAAAGGGATAGTGTCTAAGCCTGACTTGGAGAGACTTATCCATGCATTTGTCTCTAGTAGGTTAGACTACTGTAACGGCCTGCTCACTGGCCTCTCCAAACGGGCCGTAAGACAGCTGCAGTACATCCAGAATGCTGCTGCTCGGGTCCTGACCAAAACCAGGAAGTACGAGCACATTAGTCCTGTGCTCAGGTCTCTACACTGGCTTCCTGTGGCTCAGAGAATAGACTTTAAAGCAGCTCTGCTTGTGTACAAGTCTCTCCACGGCCTAGCACCAAAGTACATCTCTGACATGTTAGTGCCATATGAACAATCTTGGACTCTGAGGACCTCAGGGACCGGCCTCCTGCTGGTGCCCAGAGTCAGGACTAAACATGGGGAATCAGGATTCCAGTTTTATGCAGCTAAAATCTGGAACAGTCTTTCTGAAGATGTGAGACAGGCCTCTACTCTGACAATGTTCAAATCTAGGCTCAAAACAGCTCTGTTTCACTGTGCATATGACTGAAAGGATCTTATCTGCACTCTTCTCTTTTAAAGTTCATTTTATAATGATTATTTATGTTTTTATTTTGTATTGTGATTTTAATGCATTTTCTTGTTCTGTAAAGCACTTTGAATTACTTTGTGTACAAATTGTGCTCTACAAATAAACTTGCCTTGCCTTGCCTTGCCTTGCCTAGATTGCTTCTCCCCAATTTCTCTTCAAGAATTGACCGCAGTGATTTCTTCATCTAAATCATCAACGTGTCTCTTAGACCCCATCCCAACTAGGCTACTTAAGGAGGTCTTTCCTTTAGTTAACACTCATATATTAGATATGATCAATATATCCTTATTAACAGGCTATGTACCACAGTCTTTTAACGTAGCTGTAATTAAACCTCTCTTAAAAAAGCCCACCCTGGATCCAGAGGTGTTAGCCAACTATAGACCAATATCTAATCTTCCCTTTATGTCAAAGATCCTTGAGAAAGTAGTCGCAGAACAGCTGTGTGATTTTCTCCATGATAATAATCTATTTGAGGAATTTCAGTCAGGATTTAGAGTGCATCATAGCACTGAGACAGCACTAGTTAAAATTACAAATGACCTTTTGATTGCTTCAGACAAAGGACTTGTCTCTGTACTTGTTTTATTAGATCTTAGTGCAGCGTTTGACACTATTGACCATCAAATTCTACTGCTGAGACTGGATCACTTAATTGGCCTAAAAGGTTCTGCACTGAGCTGGTTTAAATCTTATTTATCTGATCGTTTTCGGTTTGTTCACATTCATAATGAATCATCCTTACATACTAAAGTTTGTTTTGGAGTTCTCCGAGGTTCTGTGCTCGGACCAATCCTATTTACTCTATATATGCTTCCTTTAGGTAACATCATTAGAAATCACTCTATAAATTTCCATTGTTATGCAGATGATACACAGTTGTATTTATCGATGAAGCCAGAAGAAAGTAATCAATTAACTAAACTCCATAATTGCCTTAAAGACATAAAAACTTGGATGAGCACCAATTTCCTGATGTTAAATTCAGACAAAACTGAAGTTATTGTTCTTGGCCCCAAACAACTCAGAGACTCTTTATCTGATGACATAGTTTCTCTAGATGGCATTGCTCTGGCCTCTAGCACTACCGTAAGAAACCTCGGAGTAAGATTAGATCAAGATTTGTCATTTAATTCTCATTTAAAACAAACCTCACGGACTGCATTTTTTCATCTGCGTAATATTGTGAAAATTAGGCCTATCCTGACCCAAAAAGATGCACAAAAATTGGTCGACATTTTTGTTACCTCAAGGCTGGATTACTGTAACTCTCTATTATCAGGTAGCTCTAGCCAGGAGGGTTACGTGCTGACATATTGCGGTAAACGTGTTGTGTCATTTCCGGTGTTTTCTGTGACAGCTACTCCAGTGAATTCTACTAGCCTGCTTTCTGCTTTTCTCACTTCAGTTGCATAACATCTACTTCAAGTCTTAACCAACACTAGTTCTGTCTAAGCACTTATAGCTCTCCTCCTTTTACGACTTTCTTGCTAATCTCTTAGCTGTTGTTTGCACGTTACTAGCCCTATTAGCTACATTAGCTTAATAGTTAGCGATGGCTTCTCCCTCTGCTTTTTCTTGCTCGGTGTGCCAGATGTTCAGTTATGCCTCTGCCTCCTTTAGTGACAGTGGTAATTGTAACAAGTGTAGCTTATTTGCTACACTTGTTACAATTACCACTGTCACAAGTGTAGCTTATTTGCTGCGTTCGAGGCGAGGCTTAGTGAATTAGAAGCGCAGCTCCACACCATGGAAAATCACTCAGTAGCTGCGGTAATTAGCCAGCCCCCTGTAGCCGGTGCAGAGCCACATAGCATAGCCTACGCTAGCGGTCCTCTGGTAATGCCCGTGCAGCCAGGAGGCTGGGTAACTGTCCGGGAAAAGCGTAGCTCCAAGCCGAAGCCCACGGCTCACCACCAGCCTGTCCATGTTTCCAACCGCTTTTCCCCACTCAGCGACACACCCGCTGAGGATAAAACTCTGGTTATTGGCAGCTCTATTCTGAGGAACATGAAGTTAGCAACACCAGCGGCCATAGTCAAATGTATCCCTGGGGCCAGAGCGGGCGACATTGAATCAAATGTAAAACTGCTGGCTAAAGCTAAACATAGATTTAATGAGATTGTTATTCACGTCGGCGGCAATGACACCCGGTTACGCCAGTCAGAGGTCACTAAAATTAATATTGCCTCGGTGTGTGAATATGCAAAAACGATGTCGGACTCCGTAGTTTTCTCTGGACCCCTCCCACATCTGACCACTGATGACATGTTTAGCCGCATGTCATCATTTAATCGCTGGCTGTCCAGGTGGTGTCCAGCAAACGATGTGGGTTTTGTTAATAATTGGCAAACTTTCTGGGGAAAACCTGGTCTTATTAGGAGAGACGGCATTCATCCCACTTTGGATGGAGCTGCTCTCATTTCTAGGAACCTGGAAAATTTTATTAGTAATTCAAAACCGTGACAACCCACAGTTGAGATCAGGACTCAGAGTCGCAGTCCTATACGCCTCTCTGAGCTTCTAGTTCAGTTACCCAGCCATAGTTTTCATAGTTTTATACAAACGGTGTCTGTCCCCCGACCACCTAAATTATTTAGATCTAAAATTAAACAAAGAGGAGTTGTGCATAACAACCTCATAAAAATTAAAACCTCTTCTGTGACAGAAAGACAAAACAGGAGAATTAAATGCGGACTGTTAAATATCAGGTCTCTATCGTCTAAAGCAGTGTTAGTAAACGAATTAATATCAGATAATCATATTGATTTACTCAGTCTCACTGAAACCTGGCTGTATCCAGATGAATATGTCAGTCTTAATAAGTCCACTCCTCCCAGTCATAATAATACCCACATTCCTCGAGGCAGCGGCTGAGGAGGGGGAGTTGCAGCCATTTTTAACTCTAGTCTGTTAATCAGCCCTAAACCTAGTTAGTCTTTTACATCCAACCTGGAAAACCTCGCAGCCACTTTTATTTGTTATAGTGTACTGTGCTCCTGGCCCGTATTCTGAATTTGTATCTGAATTCTCTTATAAATCAGATAAAGTTATTATTGTAGGTGATTTTAACATTCATGTTGACGTTGATAATGACTCCCTGGCTACCGCGTTTATCTCATTATTAGATTTCACTGGCTTCAGTCAGGGTGTACATGAACCCACTCACTGTTTTAACCATACCCTTGATCAAGTTCTGACATATGGAATTGAAATTGATAACCTAAAAGTCTTTCCATAGAATCAGTTTATCAGTATGTGAAAATTAGGCCTATCCTGACCCAAAAAGATGCAGAAAAATTGGTCCATGCTTTTATTACCTCTAGGTTGGATTAGTGTAACTCTCTATTATCAGGTAGCTCTAGTAAGTCCTTAAAAACTCTCCAGCTAATTCAGAATGCAGCAGCACGTGTACTAACAGGAACTAAGAAACGAGATCATATCTCTCCTGTTTTAGCTTCTCTGCACTGGCTCCCTGTAAAATCCAGAATTGAATTTAAAATCCTACTGTTAACTTATAAAGCTCTAAATGGTCAAGCTCCGTCATATCTTAGAGAGCTCATAGTGCCATATTATCCCACCAGAACACTGCGCTCTGAGAACGCAGGGTTACTCGTGGTCCCTAAAGTCTCCAAAAGTAGATCAGGAGCCAGAGCCTTCAGCTATCAGGCTCCTCTCCTGTGGAATCATCTTCCTGTTACGGTCCGGGAGGCAGACACCGTCTCCACATTTAAGACTAGACTTAAGACTTTCCTCTTTGATAAAGCTTATAGTTAGGGCTGGCTCAGGCTTGCCCTGTACCAGCCCCTAGTTAGGCTGAGTAGTCTGCCGGAGGACCCCCCTATAATACACTGGGCACCTTCTCTCCTTCTCTCTCTCTCTCTCTCTCTCTCTCTCTCTCTCTCGTATTCTATTACTGCATCTTGCTAACTCGGCCATTCTGGATGTCACTAACTCGGCTTCTTCTCCGGAGCCTTTGTGCTCCACTGTCTCTCAGATTAACTCATATCACAGCGGTGCCTGGACAGCGTGACGTGTGTGGTTGTGCTGCTGCCGTGGTCCTGCCAGATGCCTCCTGCTGCTGCTGCTGCTGCCATCATTAGTCATTAGTCATACTTCTACTGTTATTATACACATATGACTATTGTCACATATGTAGATATTAATATATTATCATTAATTATAATATTATTACTTTCAATAATGTTGCTGTAAGCTACTGTCATTACCTGCATCTCTCTCTCTCTCTCTCTCTCTCTCTCTCTCTCTCTGTCTCATTGTGTCATATGGATTACTGTTAATTTATCATGCTGATCTGTTCTGTGCGACATCTATTGCACGTCTGTCCGTCCTGGAAGAGGGATCCCTCCTCAGTTGCTCTTCCTGAGGTTTCTACCGTTTTTTCCCCGTTAAAGGGTTTTTTGGGGAGTTTTTCCTGATCAGCTGTGAGGGTCATAAGGACAGAGGGATGTCGTATGCTGTAAAGCCCTGTGAGGCAAATTGTGATTTGTGATATTCCTGTTCATACATGTGCCGCTGCATTCTGAATTAGCTGGAGAGTTTTTAAAGACTTATTAGAGCTACCTGATAATATGAGATAAGAAGATGAACTTTATTGTCCCACAAGTGGGAAATTTGTCCTGGGCTTGTTCACCCATACTGCAGCCACAAAAAGCATTCAGTTCCATCAGAACATACATACAGACATCTTACAACAGAAAATCAGAAGCTAGAAAAAGTGCCTCACACATGCGTGATCACAAAGGATCACAAAGGAATAAAATTGAAAAAATGTATAAATATATACAGACAGTCTAAAAACAGTAGCCTTTAAAGTGCAGAAGTGCGCAAAAGTTGAGAGCATCCCGGCCTTGAATACCACTAATGACGAACAAAAACAAAAACAATGGCCTTTACATGCTACTATTTAATAATCTTGTTCAGCTTACAATATGTATATATATATGTATATATATATATATATATATATATATATATATATATATATTTACATCAATCAATCAATCAATTTATTTAAAGTGCAAAATCACCATGGTACATGGTCTCAATACACTTTACAATAAAAACCAAGTACAATAAAAGATTAAACAATAAAAATAATAATAAAAGCACAAAAAGTCCTGTTTATTTAACTATATATTTGTAAATACTATTGTTTAAAGTTCTTTTCTTTTTTTTAAGATATTTTTTGGGCATTTTTAAGCCTTTAATCGACAGGAAAGACAAGTGTGAAGGGGGGAGAGAGAGAGGGAGAGACATGCAGCAAAGGGCCACAGGCTGGATTTGAACTCGGGCCGCTGCGGCAACAGCCTTGTACGTGAGGTGCCTGCTCTACCACTAAGCCACCGACGCCCCTATTGTTTAAATTTCTTATACTTTCATGTATCTTTCCTCTCTTGCAAGGAGCACCTGCAACATAAATAATTTCCCCTTGGGGATCAATAAAATATTTCTGATTCTGATTCTGATTCTGAAAAGCTTGATGGACACCGGGACAAAAGAATTTTTAAATCTATTAAGTTTGCTGTGAGGAACTTTGAACCTTTTTCCAGAGGGTAGTAACTCATACTCTCTGTGTAGGACATGAGACGAATCATGGATAATCTTATTTGCTTGTGGCAAGGAGGCCTGTTCGTAGATACTCTGCATGGATGAGTGTTCTCTGACACCCATGATTTTCCATGCTGTATGGATCAAACGCATCAGTTTGGCTTTTAGCTGTACAGAAAGGTTCTCAAACCATGCTGTCATGCTGTATCTGATAAGGCTCTCTAAGACTGCCTGATTAAATATCAACATGATATCTTTATCAACACCATGTGCTCTCAAGCAACGCAGAAAGTGCAACCTTTGTTGCAATCTGCTGCAGAGGCAGTCAACATGTGTGCTCCAGGTTAATGTGTTGACACCGAGATTTTTATAATATTAGGAGAGGTTTGGTTCAGGAAGATAATCTTCATTCATCAACACTGCTTATGATTTGTTTAACATCCAGTGTCCACGGTGAGATTTTGTTCCAGACTACAGACGACCAGCGGTAAAGAAACGTGGGGATATCTTTGGTGGTGGCTCTAAAACGTTGGTCCTACGTCACACAGTCAGAGAGTTTCAAGGATGGTTGTTGTCATGGTCTACGATCAGGACAGCCTGGGATAAAATTCTGAAAGTGACCATCTGCTCTTACCACCTGCAGGATATAGTGCCCACAGAATTTTAGGTTATTGTAGGAAATTTTAATAATATTTTTCAGACATTTTATATGCATTTTTTTCTGACATTTCAGTAACTTCTTTTGGACATATTTAAACACTTTTTCTGATATTTTATTAACTTTTTCTGTCATTTCATTAACTTCTTTTTTGGCATTTTAATGATTTTTTTTTTTTTTTTTTACATTTTTGAGATAATTTATTAATTTAATATATAATAATAATACTAATTGTATTAATGTTATTAATGTGAGCCTGTGTTGCTCTTCACCGTTGAAGTAATAAGCCTCAGCTCCCGATAACACCAAAAAAGCTTCAGGCCCAGGGAACAGGAAGTGCTAACTATGCTGTGCTATACTAACATGCTAACTCTCAGAATGACTAACTGTGATGACAGTGCACACAATGTAACCATGACTCATCATTACATTATACTGTGCACCATCATAAGCCCCGCCCTTCACCTGCAGGAGGGCTCATCAGTGGGCGGAGCCTGTTCAGTTTGACGTTTCTGTTTTCAGTCAGCAGGATGTTCGCTCCCTGTCTGTTAGCTCCGCCCAGTCAGGGTCAATAAAACAAACACATACAGGAACAGCTCTCTCTCTCTCACACACACACACACACACACACACACACACACACACCTAAAGTCAGCTGTCAGGACTGTGTGTGTGTGTGTGTGTGTGTGTTATACGTGTTCAGAGTCAAACTGTAGTTTAACTCACTATCTGTCTGCAGGGAGTCTGGTTGCGCTTGCCCTCGTCCTCTCTCTCAGCGGGAGGCGGTGGTGTGGTGGTGAGAGCTGTGGCAGTGGGCGGTGCCCCCGGTCACCTCAAGCATCGTCACTGAGGTTTAATGAGGCAGAGCGGCCAGCATTTCGCTGCCGGGCCTCATTAAACCTCGCTGACGACTCCCCCAGCTCTAAGCACCACCATCTTAATGAGCAGAGAGATGAAGGCAGCGTGGGCGTCATCATTGTGACAGGACGGGTTAAAGATTTCAAGATGGACGCCTCACAGCAAGCGCTCTCATTACTGAGCAGAGTTCAGAGGTTTGTGGCGTTCAAAGGAAGGCAGGAAGTCCAACAGTTTGTTAGAGTGACAAAGTGAAACCGAAGCGAACAGTTCATTTTTAGTTTGGTGTTGTCTGATCATGTTGTGTGACATCATCTCTCTCAGCTCTGCCGACGCTCCACATAAACACCACTGACATCGTTCTCAAGAAGGACACCACAGCAGCCGCCCTTGCCAGGACGGCCATTTTTGAAATAACACGGCACAAAAACAATCATGACAGAATGGTTAAATCAAGACCCGCCCACTCTGACTGACTGGTGTCACGGGATGGTGTCACGTGATGGTCTGACCTGTTTTCAGACCCAACTGTCCAACAAGACTCAGCAGTAAAATATACATGTCGCCCAACTCTTTGCTGATGCCCGACGCTCTGCTGATGACTGACGCTCTGCTGATGGCTGATGCTCTGCTGTCGCCTGACTCTCTGCTGATGCCTGACTCTCTGCTGATGTCTGACTCTCTGCTGTCGCCTGACTCTCTGCTGATGTCTGATGCTCTGCTGTCGCCTGACTCTCTGCTGTCGCCTGACTCTCTGCTGAGGCCTGACGCTCTGCTGATGGCTGACTCTCTGCTGATGTCTGACTCTCTGCTGTCGCCTGACTCTCTGCTGATGTCTGATGCTCTGCTGTCGCCTGACTCTCTGCTGTCGCCTGACTCTCTGCTGAGGCCTGACGCTCTGCTGATGGCTGACTCTCTGCTGATGCCTGACGCTCTGCTGATGTCTGATGCTCTGCTGTCGCCTGACTCTCTGCTGATGGCTGACTCTCTGCTGATGCCTGACGCTCTGCTGATGTCTGATGCTCTGCTGATGGCTGACTCTCTGCTGATGTCTGATGCTCTGCTGATGGCTGACTCTCTGCTGATGCCTGACGCTCTGCTGATGGCTGATGCTCTGCTGATGTCTGATGCTCTGCTGTCGCCTGACTCTCTGCTGATGGCTGACTCTCTGCTGATGCCTGACGCTCTGCTGATGGCTGATGCTCTGCTGATGTCTGATGCTCTGCTGTCGCCTGACTCTCTGCTGATGGCTGATGCTCTGCTGAGGCCTGACACTCCGCTGACCCTGTTCAAAGGTCCTGGCACAACCTTGCTCCTGTGCATCATCTCCATGGTGACACTGAGGTCAGCGGTTGAGCTGTGGAGTGGCAGGTTGGAGGATGATGAAGATGATGGTGCTGTGTCTGTCAGTGATTGGTTGGGATGACTGACAGCGTGTCGAGCTCTGGCTCTGACTCTGAGCTGAGGTGTTTGTCCAGAGGCAGCAGCGGTGGAGATGAAGGGTGGGTGCAGCCAGCTGTGTGACATCTGGGCCGGCGCCATCACTGCTGTTGAACTGTTGGAGCTGCAGCCACCCGCCATCGACCTCCAGCCCGCCAGGTGTGTGTTTGTCTCATCTCCGTCAGGGGCTCTATGATGGAGAAAAAAAACTTTAGTCAAAACATAAAGGATAAAGAATTGTGAAGTGTGAAGAACGACAGGTTAACAGTTTATAACCTGCAGCCGACAGCACAGAGGGCTGATGGGTAACTGCTCTGCCAACAAGTCACGTCATCAGGTCAGTGAACGAGTTAATGAGCTCACGCTCCTCATTAACATGATGATTGTCATTCTGTCTGTCTGTCTGTCATTCTGTCTAGATAAGATAAGATAAGATAAGATAAGATAAGATAAGAAGATGAACTTTATTGTCCCACGAGTGGGAAATTTGTCCTGGGCTTGTTCACCCATGCTGCAGCCACAAAAAGCATTCAATTCCATCAGAACATACAAACAGACATCAACAGACAATCTGAAGCTAGAAAAAGTGCCTCACACATGCGTGATCACAAAGGATCACAAAGGAAATTGAAAAAATGTATAAATATATACAGACAGTCTAAAAACAGTAGCCTTTAAAGTGCAGAAGTGCGCAAAAGTTGAGAGCATCCCGGCCTTGAATGCCACTAATGACGAACAAAAACAAAAACAATGGCCTTTACATGCTACTATTTAAGAGCTTGATGGACCCTGGGACAAAAGAATTTTTAAATCTCTTAAGTTTACAGCGAGGAACTCTGAACCTTCTTCCAGAGGGTAGTAACTCACACTCTCTGTGTAGGACATGAGACGAATCATGGATAATCTTATTTGCTTGTCGTAAGGAGGCCTGTTCATAAATACTCTGCATGGATGAGTGTTCTCTGACACCCATGATGGTCTGTCTGTCTGTCTGTCTGTCTGTCTGTCAGTCTGTCACAGCAGGGAAACAGTGGTGTAATATTTATACATCCAATCAAGCAGCTGCTGAATTATTAACGTTGGCCAACCAGGTGCTGTTAATGTTAATAAAGATATCGAGTATTCTCTTTGAACGTCAGCTGGAGCCGAATGCAGCAGAGACGTGATCAGAACGCTGATGGTGATTTTACACTGACTGCAACTTTAAATCCCGTCAGAAATACAGTCAGTACATCAGGACTGAGACAGGAAACACAGCTACTGGAGCTATAAACCACAGTACATCACTACGTACCACATCATGGTGCGGTATGCTGGGTGCTCGGCTACTGATAGGAAGGCATTGCAGAGGGTAAGTAACACAGCCCAGAAAATCATTGGCTGCCCTCATGGTGGGGATTTCCAGCTCCTGATGCCTCAGCAGGACCAGTTCCATTCTCAAAGACTCTCATCACCCAGCACATCATCTGTTTGACCTGTTGCCCTCAGTCAGGCGCTACAGGTCAATCAAAGCCCTGACCACCAGACTGACAAACAGCTACTTTCCCTGGGCAATAAGAACTCTAAACAGACCATAATATGTGCAATATCAACATCACTGCAGTAATTTGCAATCAACCAACTGCTGGTTTTACTTATTTATTTCTAAATCTCTTTTAGCACTGTTTTACTCATTGCTATGTATGTGACATGTTGACGTCATGATTGTTACCTGTTTTATGTTGTCATTTATTTATTGTATTTAGGCCTAGTCTGCCGGAGGCACCTTCTCTCCTTCTCTCTCTCTCTCTCTCTCTCTCTCTCTCTCTCTCTCTCTCTCGCTCGTATTCTATTACTGCATCTTGCTAACTCGGCCATTCTGGATGTCACTAACTCGGCTTCTTCTCCGGAGCCTTTGTGCTCCACTGTCTCTCAGATTAACTCATATCACAGCGGTGCCTGGACAGCGTGACGTGTGTGGTTGTGCTGCTGCCGTGGTCCTGCCAGATGCCTCCTGCTGCTGCTGCTGCCATCATTAGTCATTAGTCATACTTCTACTGTTATTATACACATATGACTATTGTCACACATGTATACTGCCAGATATTAATACATACTTTCAACATATTGTACCACAGTAGCCAGAACTATAATTATAATATTATTACTTTCAATAATGTTGTTGTAAGCTACTGTCATTACCTGCATCTCTCTCTCTCTCTCTCTCTCTCTCTCTCTCTCTCTCTCTCTCTCTCTCTCTCTCTGTTTCTGTCAGTTCAATTGAAACAGCTTTATTGGCATGAACAGAAATATGTTGGTGCCAAAGCATCACTGTCTCTCTCTTTCTGTCTCTCTCTCTCTCTCTGTCTCTTAATTCAATTCAATTCAGTTCAAACAGCTTTATTGGCATGAACAGAAATATGTGGTTGCCAAAGCATTTTACAGAATATTTACATACAAACTTACAATATTACAGTTCAATACAATATAATGTATACAACTGGATATAAATGCATGTTAGGATGTCATAGTGAGTGAGTCCCTCAGGTTGTGGCAGGCAGATACATATTTAGCTGCCAGAGGAGCTGCTGTCCCTTCACCCACCACAACTGACAGTTCCTGCTCTGGTGTTAACATATGAAAGGCTGTTATGTTCTTAACTATTTCCCCAAAGTGCAAGTTTCTTACTGAAGAAAACGTGTCGCAGTAGAGGAGGAAGTGCATCTCTGTCTCTGTCTCTCCTGTGGAACAGTGAGCACATACACACTCCTCTCTGGGCAGCCATGTCTGTCTGTGTCTCTACAGCTAGTTGGTGATCACTGAGCCTGTATTTGGTCAGGATCCGTCTCTGCTTCGTATCGCTGACAGAGTGGAGATATTCGGCCAATTTATATTCTCTGTTCAGAGTCAAATAACAATTCAGTCTGTTTTGAGTGTTTGTTTCATTTTTCCAATGTTGTAAATATAGATCTTTTGATTGATTCATAGTGAGTTTTATTTTGTTGTGTTGTTTTGGAGCTGTGCTGATGGGAGTCTGGTTAGTTAGCTTCACCATCAGCTGTTTTCAGGGTTCAGCTCTTGGCTTTTTAGTGCTTTGAATGGAAGTGTGTCTTCTGGGCTTGTGTTTAGATGTGTCCAAAATGTTATTGCCCGTTTCTGAATTTTAAGCAGTAATGGGAAGCGTCCCAGTTCTGCTCAGCAGGCGTTATTTGGGGTTTTCCTCTGCACGTTCAGAATTCATCAACAGAATTCAGTGTGGACGGCCTCTATAGGCTGTTTATCCCATGAGCCATACTCCAATCCACTGAGTGGACCGCAGACCTCACTTCCATACAAGGCTATTGGCAAAATTACATAATCAAATATTTTTGCCCATATTCTAACTGGAATGTCAATGTTGAATAATTTGTTTTTTAATGCACATATTGCCCTGCCAGCTTTTTCTTTGAGTGCATTTACTGCCATGTTGAAACCTCCTGATGCAGATATGGTCAGACCAAGGTAAATATAACTTTTTGTGTGTTCAATTACCGTATTGTTTAAAGTGAAATGGTATTTGTTTTCGAGACATCTGGGCTTTTTTTGAAAGATCATAACTTGGGTTTTCTTAAAATGTACATCCGAGGCCCAGTTATGGCACTATTGTTCCAGGATGGTCAGCTCATGTTGAAGACCATCACTGGCTGGGGACAACAGAATCAGGTCATCTGCACAGAGCAAATATCTAACCTCTGTGGCAAAGAGTGTGAGGCCTGGAGCTGTTGAGCAGGTCAGCTGGTCTGCAAGTTCATTTATATACAGGTTGAATAATGTGGGCCTTAAACAGCGTTCTTGCTTTACACCGCGTCCTTGAGTAAAATATTCTGTTCTTTGATTGTGAATTTTCACAGCACATTTATTGTGTACATGCATTTAATGACATCATATGTTTTACCACCTCGTCCACTTTGAAGGATTTTGTAGAAAAGTCCTTCATGCCAAATGGAATCAAAAGCTTTTATGAAATCATCCCTCCCTGTTTTTGGTGGACATGTTTATTAATTAGGGTGTGTAAGGTATATATATATGATCAGAGGTTCAGTAATTTGGAAGAAAGCCAATTTGACATTTACTAAGTATGTCTTTTCCTTGAATAAAGGCTAGTATCCTGGAATTCAAGATACTACAAAATATTTTGCCAAGGTTGCTGCTCACACAGATCCCTCTGTAGTTATTAGGGTCTAATTTATTTCCATTTTTATAGATTGGGGTGATCAGCCCCGGGTTCCAGACATCGGGAAAGCAGCCAGTGGTCAGAACCATGTTGAACACTTTAACAACTGCAGTTTGCATTTCAGGGGTACTGTTCTTCAGCATTTCATTTTTGATGCAATCCGTGCCACAAGTTTTTTTTTATTTAAGAGTTTGTTAACTCTTTTTGTGTAACTGGGTAATCTAATGGGTTTTGGTTATTCTTGATAGCTGATTCAAGATTGTTTTAATTTCTGTTTGATTTAGATTGAGATCTTCAGATGAGATATTTTTATAGAGGTCATTAAAATAGTTTTTCCAGATGTCTCCATCTTGTATTGCTAATTGTTGTGGCTTTACAGTTTCCAAACTGTTCAACATGTCCCAGAACTGACCTCTCTCTCTCTCTGTCTCCCTTTCTGTCTCATTGGGCTCTAGTTTCGCGGCGCGGCGCAGGGTGGCGCAGGGTGGCGAACCCTGGGCAGAGCTGAGGTGGGTGTGGTGGCGCAGCAGGGGGAGGTGTCGACAGATCCAGCTTGGCGCAGTGACAGTGTCGTGCCAAAAGGCTTCACCGAAGGTGTGCTAAAAGCTCGCCAGCTGAAACCAGGTCTACTGTCAGCGCAGGCGGAGCACAGCCGGTGTAAGCCGAAGTTTGGCTGACCGGCGGACAGTGCGCACATGTCACCAAAACCTCACAGGCAGGTTTCCAGAATATCAGGCACATTAACGATGCAATAAATACCCAAAACCACTATTCAATGCAACAATCTGCAATCAGCACATAAATGTATCTCTATATCGACTGTCCCGTCACATCTGATGTCAGATCAAAGGGGATTGGCACTGTTTGGCACGTTTGGCACGCGTAATGGAAACCCAACCTGTAACACAGCTGCAAACTAATGAGTTCACATCCCTCTCAGCCAACCACAAACAGCCACAGCATCAGATAGGGAGTATATATTCAGCATCTGTCATCTTAGAAAAGTCAAAAGAAAAGAAACAGAGTGAGACTGCGAGAGAGAAAGAGAGAGCGCGCACGAGAGAAACGCATCATTGATTTACAATTGTGGTGACCTCCTCCCAGGCTACCTTTGCATCATCAGCCCGTGGAGGTCTGCTCACAGTTCCGTATATTCGGACACTGCGAGCAGACCTCCCGGACCAAAAGATCAGTTTCCTCCTGGGAGGAGTTTGGCTGTCTGACGCTGCTGCTCTCTTCTGCCATGGCGAATTCAGTAAACTCTCATTACACCTTTGCATGGCGCATTTAAGTGCGAGGAGAGGGGCTCATTTGATTGGTGTGATGTGAATAGGCTGGGTAAAACTCACTCCACGCCTTCTCTCCCCCTCTTTCTGACTTGCGCAGGTAGGAGGGACAGAGGTGGTAAAAACGAGTAGCTGTGCCAGGTGCACGGGGTGCCAAACTTGCAAAATCCGCCTGGCCACACCCAGTTGGCGAAGCACAGGTGCACTGCGCCCCCACCTCGCCCAGTCTGCAAAACTAGAGCCCATTGTGTCATGTGGATTACTGTTAATTTATCATGCTGATCTGTTCTGTACGACATCTATTGCACGTCTGTCCGTCCTGGAAGAGGGATCCCTCCTCAGTTGCTCTTCCTGAGGTTTCTACTGTTTTTTCCCCGTTAAAGGGTTTTTTTGGGGAGTTTTTCCTGATCAGCTGTGAGGGTCCTAAGGACAGAGGGATGTCGTATGCTGTAAAGCCCTGTGAGGCAAATTGTGATTTGTGATATTGGGCTTATGAATAAAATTGAACTGAACTGAATTGAATTGTACTAAGAACACAGGAGCAGCACCTGTAATCTCCTTATATTTCTATATAACGACAATAAAGCTTTCTAATCTTATCTACTACAACTATAAACCCACATCATCATAATAATAATAATAATAGATTTTATTTATAACGCACTTTACATTTGAATACAAATCTCAAAGTGCACAATACAAAGGCAACAATAACAATAAAAGCAACAATAACAGTAAAATCGAGCAACAGAACAAAACAATAAAAACAGTCAGCAGATAAAATCAGATAAGATTAGTCAGGATAGGCTTTCTGAAAAAGGAAGGTTTTGAGTCCTTTTTTAAAAGCATCGACCGACTGTGGAGCCCTGAGATGGTTGGGGAGGGCGTTCCACAGACGGGGAGCAGCAGCCTCGAAGGCCCTGTCGCCCATGGTCTTGAGCCGAGTCCTGGGTGGGCGCAGACGGTGCAGTTGGCCTGACCGGGTTCTGGCTGAGGTATGTGGGTTGAGGAGTTCGGTGAGGTAGGTGGGGGCTGCACCGTGCAGACAGTGATGGGTGTGAAGGAGGATTTTGAATTCGATGCATCATCACTACTAGGACTACAAACCACACTACATCACTATCTTATCTTCTCTATCTCCCTTAACTTTAGCTCATATTGGAGTTCTGATATGTAGCGTGTGAAATAGAGTATGGTGAAGGTGCAAATAAAAGTAGTATCAGCACGGTCACTACCTGGAGCTCGCATCAACAGAGCCTGGGTTTGTTGAAGGTAGCAGTGCTGTTTGGGCTGATGCCATATTTCCACTGGATGCGTGTCCGTAGTGCGCATGCGCTGCGGTGTATGCAGCCTGTTCCAGTCGCTCCTGCTTACTTTAACTTTGTTTTCTACTTTTTTCCTCTCTTCTTTATCTTACTTGTTCTGTTTTTACTTTAGTTATTTATTAAGCTACGTCCTCTCTAATCATGCTTGTGTGGAGAGTTTTTGTTGTTTCGCTTGTGGTGGAATCGCTCCTTTTACTCTGCCACTCAACCGTCGCTCAGCAACACCGCATTGTTTACTCCAGGGACCAGCTGATGGAGCTGAAGCCGGCCGGCCTGGCTATGGTGAGGGAGGATATCCCTGCTGAACTTTGGAGGAAAACACACCGGGGATGCAGAGGGAAAAGATCGCTACGGCGGCGGAAAGGAGCGAAACACCGGAGACTTATGGAGAGGAAGACATACAAGCCGTGTCTCCCATCTCTCATCATGGGCAACGTGAGATCACTGGGGAATAAGATGGACGAGCTTACAGCGCTAACCCGGAGTCATCAGGAATACCGGGAGTGTAGTCTGATGATTTTCTCAGAGTCATGGCTACACACGGATGTTCCTGACCACAATGTTTCCACACTGTCCGGGCTTACAGGGACTGCACTAAGAGCGGTAAGCGTAAAGGAGGTGGGCTTGCTGTTTACGTGAACAACAGGTGGTGCAATCCTGGTCACATCACAGTCAAAGACCGCATCTGCAGCCCGGATATTGAACTGTTAGCTGTGGGTCTCCGTCCTTACTATTTACCCCGTGAATTCTCACATGCTATTGTAGCGGCTGCATATATTCCCCCGTCCGCTAACCCGACGTCAGCATGTGACGTCATCCACTCTACAATAGCCAGACTACAGACTGCACACCTGAGTGCTCTCATTATAATCTCGGATGACTTCAACCATGTCTCTATTAAAAAGACACTCCCGAAATTCACCCAGCATGTGACCTGTAAAACCAGAGAGGAGAAGAGCCTGGACCTGCTGTATGCTAATGTAAAGGACGCATACACCTCCACGTCCCTTCCCCCGCTGGGTAGATCAGATCACAACTTGGTGCTTCTCACCCCCTGCTATGTGCCTCTAGTGAAGAGGCTGCCTGTGACCACAAAGACAGTGAGGACATGGTCAGAGGACTGCTATGAGACACTGCAGGGCTGTTTTGAGGTCACTGACTGGAATGTACTCTGTGAGCCACATGGAGAGGACATTGATGGGCTTACTGAGTGCATTACAGACTACATTAATTTCTGTGTGAACGGCATTGTCCCAGCAAGGACTGTGCGGTGTTACCCAAATAACAAGCCTTGGGTAACAAAGGACATTAAAGCCATACTCAACCTGAAGAAGAGGGCTTTCAGAGGTGGCAACAGGGAGGAGCTGAGGGACATTCAGAGGGAGCTGAGTGCAAAGATCAATGAGGCTAAGGACGGCTACAGGAGGAAGCTGGAGAGGAAACTCCAGCAGAATAACATGAGGGAGGTCTAGAGTGGTATGAGAACCATCACCGGTTACAGACCAACTAGCAGTGGAGCTGATGGTAGTGTGGCTGGGGCCAGTGAGTTAAATCTGTTCTTCAATAGGTTTGACACTGCTGCCCTGGCCCCTGTTGGCTCTCCTGCTGACTGTCTCCAGCCACCACCACTTCTGACCCCCCCCCTCCTCCTGATAGCACCTCATCCAACTTGGTGAGCCCCTCACACCCATCCCCCACTCCTCACACCTCCTCTGGCTCCCATGCTACCTGTCCTCCTCTCACTTTGGACTCCAACTCTCCTCCTCCTCAACCTGCACTCTTTACACCTCTACATGTTAGGAGACAGCTGAACAAACTCCCCGCTGGTAAGGCTGCAGGCCCTGATGGTGTCAGCCCACGGGTTCTCAGAGTCTGCGCCGAACAGCTCTGTGGAGTGCTTCATCATGTCTTCAACATGAGCCTGTGCCTCCAGAGGGTCCCTGTGATATGGAAGACGTCCTGCCTCGTTCCAGTGCCAAAGACGCCACAGCCCAGCGGTCTCTCGGACTACCGACCGGTGGCATTGACGTCACATATCATGAAGACTCTGGAGAGACTCGTCCTTGAGCAGCTCAGGCCTATGGTCAGGCCGCACCTGGATCCCCTCCAGTTCGCCTACCAGCCCCGGATTGGAGTTGAGGATGCCCTCATTTACCTGCTGAACCGCGTCTACGCCCACCTGGACAAGCCGGGGAGCACTGTGAGGGTCTCCTTCTATGACTTCTCCAGTGCTTTCAGTACCATCAGGCCTGCTCTACTGGGTGACAAGCTGACGGCGATGCTGGTGAATCCCCCCCTTGTGTCCTGGATTGTGGATTACCTCACTGGCCGACCACAGTACGTGCGCTTGCGGCACTGTGTGTCAGACATAGTGGTCAGCAATACCGGGGCCCCACAAGGTACTGTCCTCTCTCCTTTCCTCTTCACCCTTTACACCACGGACTTCAGCTACCAGACAGAGTCTTGTCATCTTCAGAAGTTTTCTGATGACTCTGCTATAGTTGGATGTATCAGCAAGGGTGAGGAGGCTGAATACAGGGCTGTGGTGAATAACTTTGTCTCATGGTGTGAGCTGAACCACCTGCAGCTCAACACAACAAAGACAAAAATGCTGGTGGTGGATCTGAGGAGAACGAGGACACCAGTGACCCCAGTTTCCATCCTGGGGCATAACGTGGACATCGTAGAACACTACAAATATCTGGGTGTGTTCATTGACAATAAACTGGACTGGACTAAGAACACTGAAGTCCTTTACAAGAAGGGACAGAGCCGCCTCTATTTTCTGAGGAGGCTCTGCTCCTTTAACATCTGCCGGACTATGCTGAGGATGTTTTATGAGTCTGTGGTGGCCAGTGCTACTCTGTTTGCTGTGGTGTGCTGGGGCAGCAGACTGAGAGTAGCCGACACCAACAGACTCAACAAGCTGATCAGAAAGGCCAGTGACGTTGTGGGGGTGGAGCTGGACCCTTTGACAGCAGTGTCAGACAGGAGGATGCTGTCGAAGGTGCGGGCGATACTTCAGCATGGCCTCACCCTCTCCACAACGCTCTGGTCGAACTGAGGAGCACCTTCAGCCAGAGACTGATTGCTCCTAAATGCACCACTGAGCGCCACAGGAAGTCATTCTTACCTGTGGCCATTAAACTGTACAACTCCTCCCTCTGATGATCGGACTCATTTGGCTATTTATAAAACAAAACACACTTTATAATTACTCATTCTTATTTCATTTATAACGCTACAACCATTTCATTGTATATTGTATATATTTCAGATTGTCTACTTTACTATTTTATTATTTATTTTATTTTATTGTCTACTTTAATATTTTATTTTATTTTATTGTCTACTTTAATATTTTATTTTATTTATTTCTTTGTCTATTTTAGTATTTTATTTATATCTTCATCTTTATCTCTTGTTTCCATTCATGCTGTATTTCTATTTCTACTTTGCACAGAGCATTGGAACAAAAACAATTTCCCCCCGGGGATTAATAAAGTATTCTGAATCTGAATCTGAATCTGAATAGCAGCACTGGTTATCCGCTGCGTGCTCCACCGTCCGTCAATACCCACCAGCTGCGTTTGCTGTGCGGAGCGGTGCAGCTCCGCCGGAAGACATCTCGGTGCACTGCCATGATTAATATCTCCTCGTCCATGGTGTCAACGGGGTGAAATGAAAACCCTCTGACCTGTTGACTTCAGGGCTGCCTCTGCCCATTATGACGTTTTCAAGGTGTAGTGCAAGGAAATATGATCCGCCGTGAACACTGTGTATTTTATTTTGAAAATTAACCGGATGTTTTATTGTATATCTGTGCATGACTTCCTGCCCCGCATGATCTGATCTGTGCTGAATTGCTGTGTTGTGCTCCAGCGTCCGGCAAAAATAGAAGTCCTGCGTATCTGTTGCGGAGGGCTCCGGAGCTGTGTCGGAGCCAGAACGCAGCATAGCCGCAGCCGGTGGACACATACACATTGACTAGAATTGAATCCTATCGGCTATGCTGCCGTGCTGGAGCGGAGACGCAACCAACACGCATCTGGTGGAAATAGGCTGTGAGAAAGCCATGTGTAAGTAAGGTAAAGGAGATTGTTGGGTTGGTGCGGGGAGCAGTGAGACCTGGCATTAGGGGAGTGTCTCTGGGATGCCAGAGATCACTGTCTAGCCTCCTGGAGGTGTCGTGGGACCAACTAGACGAAACACTGGTGAAAGGAGGTTCCCACCTGATGACCCCAAAGACATGTTAGTTATCACTGCTCACTGGTCTGTATAGTTAAGCCTTGCCATAATAGCTTATCATAGGGCTTAGGAGGTTATTCACTGAGTGCTGATCCTTTCTCTAGAGCACAAATGTCTTGTGTTTATTTGAACTAGAACTACAAACCCACATCATTACTACTAGAACTAAAACCACAGTACATCACTACTAGGACTATAAACCATAGTACATCACTGCTAGAACTATCAACCCGTTGTTTATTGGTTTGTTTGGTGTTGTGTTTGAACGAAGTTTAAGTTTATTCATTTTATTAATCGCCCTGAGGGGAAATTCAGTGTTTTCACTCTTGCTTGTCAATTACACACAGGTCTGAAAGACACACACATGCACAAACAGGACCTATACATGCACAAAGTGGAGAGATCTCAGAGTGAGGGGGCTGCCCTTTGGTCAGGCGCCCCGAGCTGTTAGGGGGTTCGGTGCCTTGCTCAAGGGCATCTCGGCAGTGCCCAGGAGGTGAAGTGGCACCTCTCCAGCCACCAGTCCAAGCTCCATATTTTGGTCCGGACGAGGACTCGCATAGGCAACCCTCCGGTTCCCAACCCAAGTCCCTATGGACTGAGCTACTGCAGCCCCCAATGAATGTCATTCAGTTTGAAGTTGGATTAATAAAAACAGCCTCAGCGTCATCTGCTGATTAGTGACACATGGTTTCCTGCTGAATTAATGTATGACTCGGGTTCTGAAGGTCCAACTGTGAAAACAAAGACCTACAGAAGAATAAAGTCCTCATCTGTCATTGAGACATGTTCACATGTGCCTGTATGATGAGTCTGCATGAACAGAAGGAAGTCCTGCTGCAGTGCAGCCAAGTGTACCTTTAATGTAAAAATCCTCCCTCTGATGAAACTCTGGTGAAACTCTGATGGAGGAAATGTGTTTTAGATTCAGCTCAGATGAAAGTCAGAGAGCTGCAGTTTGTCATTCAGAAACAGGAACTGTCGCCGACACAGGATGATTGACACATTAATGATGCTCTTAAGGGCAGTCAGGGATTTAACCCAAACTGATCACAGGTCAGGGAATTCAATGTTTCAGTGACAAATCCCTCAGAAGTGGAAAATTCAGATTCAGATTATTTCAAAGATCAGAAACAGTTGTGAGCTGTAACTCATCTGCAAACAGACAAACAGAGTCTCAGTGTGTTCGGCCTCCACTTTCTCTCCTCTGTCCAAAGGGCTTTCATCCCAACAGCTGACTGAAGGACAACGTTAAAACTCCATTTAGTATCTGCAGCTGTCAGTTTATATGTTGGTCTGCTGTTAAATGTGAAGTGACCTCTGCTGAGAGGAAGAGGACACTCTGAAATAAGTAAATAAATAAATCATCCAAACTACTAAAACTCAAGAAAATACTGTTAAACTGTGAAAACTCAACAAAATACTGTTAAACTGTAAAAACTCAACAAAAAACTGTTGAACTACTAAAATTCAAGAAAATACTGTTAAACTGTGAAAACTCAAGAAAATACTGTTAAACTGTCAAAACTTAACAAAATGTTGTTAAACTGTTAAAACTCAACAAAAAACTGTTGAACTACTAAAACTCAACAAAATGCTGTTAAACTGTGAAAACTCAAAATGCTGTTGAACTACTAAAACTCAACAAAATACTGTTAAACTGTTAAAACTCAAGAAAATACTGTTAAACTGTTAAAACTCAAGAAAATACTGTTAAACTGTTAAAACTCAAGAAAATACTGTTAAACTGTTAAAACTTAACAAAATGTTAAACTGTTAAAACTCAACAAAAAACTGTTAAACTGTAAAAACTCAGCAAAATGCTGTTGAACTACTAAAACTCAACAAAATACTGTTAACCTGTAAAAACTCATCAAAATACTGTTAAACTGTTAAAACTCAACAAAATGCTGTTGAACTACTAAAACTCAAGAAAATACTGTTAAACTGTGAAAACTCAAGAAAATACTGTTAAACTGTTAAAACTTAACAAAATGTTAAACTGTTAAAACTCAACAAAAAACTGTTGAACTACTAAAACTCAACAAAATACTGTTAAACTGTTAAAACTCAACAAAATGCTGTTGAACTGTAAAAACTCAACAAAATACTGTTAAACTGTCAATCAACAAGAAGAATTCTATGAAAGGGAACTTACCACATGTTACTCCTCTGGTCTCAGACAGTCAATTCAATTCAATTCAATTCAATTTTATTTATAAAGCCCAATATCACAAATCACAATTTGCCTCACAGGGCTTTACAGCATACGACATCCCTCTGTCCTTAGGACCCTCACAGCTGATCAGGAAAAACTCCCCAAAAAACCCTTTAACGGGGAAAAAACGGTAGAAACCTCAGGAAGAGCAACTGAGGAGGGATCCCTCTTCCAGGACGGACAGACGTGCAATAGATGTCGTACAGAACAGATCAGCATGATAAATTAACAGTAATCTGTATGACACAATGAGACAGAGAGAGAGAGAGAGAGAGAGAGATATTACGCAGTATCGCAATATTACGCAGATGAAAAAATGCAGTCCGTGAGGTTTGTTTTAAATGAGAATTAAATGACAAATCTTGATCTAATCTTACTCCGAGGTTTCTTACGGTAGTGCTAGAGGCCAGAGCAATGCCATCTAGAGAAACTATGTCATCAGATAAAGAGTCTCTGAGTTGTTTGGGGCCAAGAACAATAACTTCAGTTTTGTCTGAATTTAACATCAGGAAATTGGTGCTCATCCAAGTTTTTATGTCTTTAAGGCAGTTATGGAGTTTAGTTAATTGATTACTTTCTTCTGGCTTCATCGATAAATACAACTGTGTATCATCCGCATAACAATGGAAATTTATAGAGTGATTTCTAATGATGTTACCTAAAGGAAGCATATATAGAGTAAATAGGATTGGTCCGAGCACAGAACCTTGCGGAACTCCAAAACAAACTTTGGTACGTAAGGATGATTCATTATGAACATGAACAAACTGAAAACGATCAGATAAATAAGATTTAAACCAGCTTAGTGCAGAACCTTTTAGGCCAATTAAGTGATCCAGTCTCTGCAGTAGAATTTGATGGTCAATTGTGTCAAACGCCGCACTAAGATCTAATAAAACAAGTACAGAGACAAGTCCTTTGTCTGAAGCAATCAGAAGGTCAATTGTAATTTTAACTAGTGCTGTCTCAGTGCTATGATGCACTCTAAATCCTGACTGAAATTCCTCAAATAGATTATTATCATGGAGAAAATCACACAGCTGGTCTGCGACTACTTTCTCAAGGATCTTTGACATAAAGGAAGATTAGATATTGGTCTATAGTTGGCTAACACCTCTGGATCCAGGGTGGGCTTTTTAGTAGAGGTTTAATTACAGCTACCTTAAAAGACTGTGGTACATAGCCTGTTAATAAGGATATATTGATCATATCTAATATATGAGTGTTAACTAAAGGAAAGACCTCCTTAAGTAGCCTAGTTGGGATGGGGTCTAAGAGACACGTTGATGATTTAGATGAAGAAATCACTGCGGTCAATGCGGTCAAAGCTGTGTTTGAGGTTAGATAGGTACTATCTGAGGACAGGAGGTCATGAATTTTGCCTCTAATAGTTAGAATTTTGTCATTAAAAAAGCTCATAAAATCATTACTGCTAAGGGCTAAAGGAATACAAGGCTCAATAGAGCTTTGACTCTCAGTCAGCCTGGCTACAGTGCTGAAAAGAAACCTGGGGTTGTTCTTATTGTCTTCTATTAATGCTGAGTAATAGTTTGCTCTGGCATTGCGGAGGCCCCTCTTATAAGTTTTGAGACTGTCTGTCCAGATTAAACGAGATTCTTCCAGTTTGGTTAATCGCCAATTCCTTTCAAATTTCCGCGATATTTGTTTTAACTTACGGGTTTGAGAGTTATACCAAGGAGCGAACTTTCTTTGCTTTTTTAATTTCTTTTTAAGAGGAGCTACAGAGTCAAGTGTTGTTCGCAGCGAGCCTACGGCGCTATCGACAAAATGATCAAAGTCGGTACAGGAAACCTCTGTTACTGAGGGATTTGGTATTGAATTTAATGACGGAGTAATCTTTTCCTTAAGTTTTGCGACAGCCCTATCTGATAAACATCTAGTATAGTAACTTTCTGAGTGGCGTGTAATCGAGTAAAAAGAAATCAAAAGTAATCAGATAATGATCCGATAGCGAGGGATTCTGTGGAAAGTCTGTTAGGTTATCAATTTCAATTCCATACGTCAGAACTAGATCGAGGGTATGGTTAAAACAATGAGTGGGTTCATGTACACCCTGACTGAAGCCAATGGAGTCTAATAATGAGATAAACGCGGTAGCCAGGGAGTCATTATCAACGTTGACATAAATGTTAAAATCGCCTACGATAATAACTTTATCTGATTTAAGAACTAAACTGGATAAAAACTCTGAGAATTCAGATACAAATTCAGAATACGGGCCAGGAGCACGGTACACTATAACAAATAAAAGTGGCTGCGAGGTTTTCCAGGTCGGATGTAAAAGACTAAGAACGAGGCTTTCAAATGAATTATAATCTAGTTTAGGTTTAGGGCTGATTAACAGGCTAGAGTTAAAAATGGCTGCAAAAATGGGTCCAAAAACATTAGTGAACAACTTTCGCTCAAATCCAAAACCCAGAGTGCTGACACTGAAATATATGAGAACATGGGAGCACCGACAGGAAACCCACGCCGACATAGCAAGAACATGTCAGAGCACCTGGAGGAAACACATGCTGACACAGGGAGAACATGTCAGAGAACCCGGAGGAAACCCACACTGACACAGGGAGAACATGTCAGAGCACCTGGAGGAAACACATGCCGACACAGGGAGAACATGTCGGAGCACCTGGAGGAAACCCACGCTGACACGGGGAGAACATGTGGGAGCACCTGGAGGAAACCCAAGCTGACACAGGGAGAACATGTCAGAGCACCTGGAGGAAACACATGCTGACACAGGGAGAACATGTCAGAGCACCTGGAGGAAACCCACGCTGACACAGGGAGAACATGTCAGAGCACCTGGAGGAAACCCACGCTGACACGGGGAGAACATGTGGGAGCACCTGGAGGAAACCCACACCAACACAGGGAGAACATGTCAGAGCACTTGGAGGAAACCCACACCGACACAGGGAGAACATGTCAGAGCACCTGGAGGAAACCCACACTGACACGGGGAGAACGTGTCAGAGCACCTGGAGGAAACCCATGCTGACACTGGGAGAACATGTCAGAGCACTTGGAGGAAACCCACACTGACACGGGGAGAACATGTCAGAGCACCTGGAGGAAACCCACGCTGACACAGGGAGAACATGTCAGAGCACCTGGAGGAAACCCACGCTGACACAGGGAGAACATGTCAGAGCACCTGGAGGAAACCCATGCTGACACTGGGAGAACATGTCAGAGCACTTGGAGGAAACCCACACTGACACAGGGAGAACATGTCAGAGCACCTGGAGGAAACCCACGCTGACACGGGGAGAACATGTCAGAGCACCTGGAGGAAACCCATGCTGACACTGGGAGAACATGTCAGAGCACCTGGAGGAAACCCATGCTGACACAGGGAGAACATGTCGGAGCACCTGGAGGAAACCCACACTGACACAGGGAGAACATGTTTGAGCACCCGGATGAAACCCACGCTGATATGCAAACTCCACCCCAGGATTTTAGCCAAGAACCCTCCTGCTGTGCAGTGGCAGTGTGAACCACTGCATCACTGTGCCATCTGTTATTATTCTTATTAAAATTATTAGTATTTCAACAAACATTAAAGAGTCTGACAGGCTAAAAAAAATGCTAATGTCATGCTGACTCACAGTCACCATTGGTTATGTTTTCTTCTTCTGTGTCTCGCTACTCTGCTGGCGACCTGGGCCGTAGTGCTGCGCTGCATATTGACAACGTGGACGCCACAGCTGAAGAACGCCAGCTTGCATTCAGTAGCTGCCCGATTGCTACACGGCGGCAGTGCACTGTGGTGAAGAAGACAAGTGCTTGAAGGGGCAGCAACAGAGAGGCCTGAGCCGAGCAGTTGGCCAGTCAGCCGGAGAAGGTAGCCCTCTTTGTACTATTTAGGATTACCTCTTGGGCTAGTGCAACCTTATGGAGCTTTATTCTTTTAGCCTTACCTGATATGATAAAGTTGATGTATTTATTTCTTCCAGTAGTCCTAATTGCACTATTATGTTATTCAAATCTGCACCTTGAGTACTACGTGGTTGTCTTCTATGTGTCTTGTTTGTATGTGATGGTTGTAAGTGCTATGCAGCAATGTTGCACTATGTGCCCAAAACAAATTTCCTGCTTGGGACAATAAAGTTTATCTTATCTTAAGGTTTATCTCATCTTATCTTATCTTAAAGTTTATCTTATCTTATCTTATCTTATCTTATACTAATTAGTCAGTGATTTGGTCCAATCAGAGGAGTTCCAATGTTTGTGCTCGAACCAGTTTGTGTCAGTGTTGTCAGTGTGAGAAAGAGAGAGAGAGAGAGAGAGAGAGAGAGAGAGAGTGGAGGAAGGTGGAGATGAAGATGAGGAGGTGGAGGGAGGTGGAGATGAAGAGGTGGAGCAGTGCAGCAGTGGTTCGGTCCGTTGGGACTTTCACGGCTGCAATTTGCTGAGTCAGCGCCAACACTGTGCCGACCAATCAGCTGCACTGATGAAAGCTCCTGACAGTGTATGAAGCATGCCTTTTTTAGAGGAGGTGGAGGAGGAGGAGGAGGAGGAATAGAAGAAGGAGGAGGGGGAGAGTTGTTCTTCAGCTGAAAATAATATATCAAATCTGTAGATTCACCCCATCCCTCAAACTGAAGGTTTTTGAAATTTAGGTCAGGGGAATGAGAGGGCCAGAAGGAACCCAGGCCCGCCACTCCAGGAGGAACCTAGTTCTGCCTCCCAAGACCATCACTGACCCACCACCAAATCGGTCATGCTGGATGATGTCACAGGCAGCATAAAGTTCACCACAGTGTCTCCAGATTCTTTCACGCCTGTCACATGTGCTGGTGTTCTCTGGTGAATGATGGGGCTGCATGGTGCTGGGCTGTGAGCACAGGTCCCACTAGAGGATGTGGGGCCCTCATGCCACCCTCATGGAGTCTGTTTCTGACAGTGTGGTCAGAAACATGCACACCAGTAGCCTGCTGGAGGTCATGTTGTAGGGCTCTGGCAGTGCTCCTCCTGTTCCTCCTCACACAAAGGAGCACATAGCGGTCCTGCTGCTGGGTTGATGCCCTTCTACGGCCCTGTCCAGCTCTCCTGGTGTAACGGCCGGTCTCCTGGTGTCTGGTATCAACCTGTTGGGCTGCAGGTACGGCCTCATGCTACCAGTAGTGACAAGGACTCTAGCAGAAGACCAAACTAGAGAAGAATCAGTCAGGAAGGATAAGGAGAGAGCAACTGTCTGTGGACACAACATGTAAAACCTTTTCCTGTTTGTCTCTTTGATTTGACCCAAAGCAGCTGAAACTGATTCACAATCACCAGACTGATCTCCCTGGAGTTTAACTGACTGCCTGTTACACTGTCTGACCTTTAACACTGTGACCATCACAGTGAGCTGTTTGTCTGCAGCTCTTCATCAAATCAACTCATCCTCACTGTGACCTCGTCACATGTCCACATTTGGTCATGGACTTTCCACGTCCACATATGACGTCCAAGGTACCCTGGGTGTGTTGGTTGTTGACGTTCTGGGACGAAGTGTCAACTTCAGCCTGTTACATGCATTGTCTGTTTCCAAAATACACTTCTGTTTTCACAGGAAATGTACAGTTTGCATACAGTCTCTTTCAAAATAAAAGCACTACATCATTACCAGTGTTGGGTGTAAACATAAAAAGCCATAAAGCCAAAAATAGCTTTTTCCAGTAACGAGTATTGTAAGGCACTACTGTCCCTAAATGCAGTAATCATATTACAGTTACTAATCAAACACTTAAGTCATTACTTGCGTTACATAAATTAATCATTAGATCTTCCCCTTACTTAAGAGTTAGTGACAACGGGCTTCAGGCTGTTGCCAATGGGTCGTCCTCCGTGTCCAGCTGGTGTTGTGCCGGTTTTCCTGCCATGAAAAGCTTTTTCACGGCAGGCATGCTTAATACGGCACAACACCTGTCAGCAGCGAACACAGATGCAGGGACGAGCCAGAGGATGGGAGAGTTTCTGCTGCAAACAAGCACAAAGACCCGGGAGACATGGGAGTAGCTTCATGTGTTCACAGCAGATAACAGGAGCAAGGACAGACATCTCACTCCACTACTCTGTGCTGCAACTCTGCAGCACAACCCTGTTGTCCTACTAAGTATTGATAACACGCTTAGTATTATACAAAAAAAAAAAAATTTTATTTGATGAACGTGGCGCTGATATTCAAAAATGAACTAAATGACTGTGGGGCAGTGGGCAAGTAATATAGTCATAACACCTTTACACACGGTAACCACCCCCTGCCTGGCATAACAACTTCTCTGGCAGAAACCCTGCAAATACTTAAGGAGAGAAAGAGGGAAGTCTGCTTAGGGGCCTACCTTGTGAACCAGCTGTGCAATGAACAAGAAGCTCTGGCCGGACACCTCATGCAACAGCCTAATAGCATAATGCATTTCAGCCATCGCTACAATTTCACTGATGGGAGAAAACGTGCTTTTATACAAGTGAGGGGGCACAGTAAATGAAGTTGGGGGGCACTGCCCCCTGGTGCCCACTCGTGAAGCAGACTCTGGGTATATCCATCTAGTAAACTATACTACCTCAGGATAGTTACATATGTGTAAGGTTTAATGCTATATCGTTAACTGGCAAATTACGTGACAATGCATTTCAGGCAATATTACACAGTAACTAATAATGTAACGAGTATAGTAACTAATTACTTTCTTCAGGGAGTAATCAAGTAAAGTAAGGGATTACTTTTTTCCTAAGTAATGTGTAATGTGTAATACATTACTTTTTTGAGAAATGACCCCAAACACTGGTTATTACAACACCACCAACTAATGTTTTTTTTCCTTCAACAACACATGCACATGGTTACGTTTAGCAAGCACACACACACACACACACACACACACAAGGTTACATTTAGCCAACACACACACGTGCTTATGTTTAGCCAACACACACATGGTTACATTTAGCCAACACACACACACGTGTTACATTTAGCCAACACACACACATGGTTACATTTAGCCAACACACACACACGTGGTTACGTTTAGCCAATACACACATGGTTATGTTTAGCCAACACACACACGTGGTTACGTTTAGCCAACACACACACGTGGTTATGTTTAGCCAACACACACAAGATTACATTTAGCCAACACACACACACGTGGTTACATTTAACCAACACACACGTGGTTGAGTTTAGCTAACACAGACACACACGTGGTTACATTTAGCCAACACACGCGTGGTTACGTTTAGCCAACACACGCGTGGTTACGTTTAGCCAACACACACATAGTTATGTTTAGCCAGCACACACAAACACACACACACACACACACGGTTACGTTTAGCCAACAGACACACATATGGTTACGTTTAGCCAACACACACACACCAACACATAAACACACATGGATACGTTTAGCCAACACACACACACACACACACACACACACGGTTATGTTTAGCCAACACACACACACGTGGTTACATTTAGCCAACACACACACACATGGTTACATTTAGCCAACAGACACACATATGGTTACGTTTAGCCAACACACACATGGTTACGTTTAGCCAACACACACACACCAACACATAAACACACATGGATACGTTTAGCCAACACACACACACACACACACACATGGTTATGTTTAGCCAACACACACACACGTGGTTACATTTAGCCAACACACACACACATGGTTATGTTTAGCCAACACACACACGTGGTTATGTTTAGCCAACACACACATGGTTACGTTTAGCCAACACACACACATGGTTACGTTTAGCCAACACACAGACACATGGTTATGTTTAGCCAACACACGCACGTGGTTATGTTTAGCCAACACACACACGGTTACGTTTAGCCAACACACATATGGTTACATTAAGCCAACACACACGTGATTGTGTTTAGGAAGATTCAAACAATGACCATGTGAAGACACGGAGATGATGTGAAGACATAGAAATGACATGAAGACATGGAGACCATGTGAAGACAGAGATTATGTGAAGACACAGAAATGATGTGAAGACATGGAGACCATGTGAAGACATAGAAATGACATGAAGACATGGAGACCATGTGAAGACACAGAGATTATGTGAAGACACAGAAATGATGTGAAGACATGGAGACCATGTGAAGACACAGAGATGATGTGAAGACACAGAGACCATGTGAAGACACAGAGTTGATGTGAAGACATAGAGACCATGTGAAGACACAGAGATGATGTGAAGACACAGAGACCATGTGAAGACACAAAGACCATGTGAAGACACAGAGATTATGTGAAGACACAGAAATGATGTGAAGACATGGAGACCATGTGAAGACACAGAGATGATGTGAAGACACAGAGACCATGTGAAGACACAGAGTTGATGTGAAGACATAGAGACCATGTGAAGACACAGAGATGATGTGAAGACACAGAGACCATGTGAAGACACAAAGACCATGTGAAGACACAGAGATGATGTGAAGACACAGAGACCATGTGAAGACACAAAGACCATGTGAAGACACAGAGATGATGTGAAGACATAGAGACCATGTGAAGACACAGAGATGATGTGAAGACATGGGGACCATGTGAAGACACAGAGATGATGTGAAGACACAGAGACCATGTGAAGACACAGAGACCATGTGAAGACACAGAGGTGATGTGAAGACATAGAGACCATGTGACGACACAGAGATGATGTGAAGACACAGAGATGATGTGAAGACATAGAGACCATGTGACGACACAGAGATGATGTGAAGACACAGAGACCATGTGAAGACACAGAGTTGATGTGAAGACACAGAGATGATGTGAAGACATAGAGACCATGTCAAGACACAGAGATGATGTGAAGACATAGAGACCATGTGAAGACACAGAGATGATGTGAAGACACAGAGACCATGTGAAGACACAGAGGTGATGTGAAGACATAGAGACCATGTGACAACACAGAGATGATGTGAAGACATAGAGACCATGTGAAGACACAGAGATGATGTGACGACACGGGGACCATGTGAAGACACAAAGACCATGTGAAGACACAGAGATGATGTGAAGACATAGAGACCATGTGAAGACACAGAGATGATGTGACGACACGGGGACCATGTGAAGACACAGAGATGATGTGAAGACATGGGGACCATGTGAAGACACAGAGATGATGTGAAGACACAGAGACCATGTGAAGACACAGAGATGATGTGAAGACATAGAGACCATGTGAAGACACAGAGATGATGTGACGACACGGGGACCATGTGAAGACACAGAGATGATGTGAAGACATGGGGACCATGTGAAGACACAGAGATGATGTGAAGACACAGAGACCATGTGAAGACACAGAGTTGATGTGAAGACACAGAGATGATGTGAAGACATAGAGACCATGTCAAGACACAGAGATGATGTGAAGACATAGAGACCATGTGAAGACACAGAGATGATGTGAAGACACAGAGACCATGTGAAGACACAGAGGTGATGTGAAGACATAGAGACCATGTGACGACACAGAGATGATGTGAAGACATAGAGACCATGTGAAGACACAGAGATGATGTGAAGACATAGAGACCATGTGAAGACACAGAGATGATGTGACGACACGGGGACCATGTGAAGACACAAAGACCATGTGAAGACACAGAGATGATGTGAAGACATAGAGACCATGTGAAGACACAGAGATGATGTGACAACACGGGGACCATGTGAAGACACAGAGATGATGTGAAGACATGGGGACCATGTGAAGACACAGAGATGATGTGAAGACACAGAGACCATGTGAAGACACAGAGATGATGTGAAGACATAGAGACCATGTGAAGACACAGAGATGATGTGAAGACACAGAGATGATGTGAAGACATAGAGACCATGTGAAGACACAGAGATGATGTGAAGACACAGAGATGATGTGAAGACATAGAGACCATGTGAAGACACAGAGATGATGTGAAGACACAGAGATGATGTGAAGACATAGAGACCATGTGAAGACACAGAGATGATGTGAAGACACAGAGACCATGTGAAGACATAGAGACCATGTGAAGACACAGAGATGATGTGAAGACACAGAGACCATGTGAAGACACAGAGATGATGTGAAGACACAGAGATGATGTGAAGACATAGAGACCATGTGAAGACACAGAGATGATGTGAAGACACAGAGACCATGTGAAGACACAGAGATGATGTGAAGACACAGAGATGATGTGAAGACACAGAGACCATGTGAAGACACGGGGACCATGTGAAGACACAGAGATGATGTGAAGACACAGAGACATTCTTTATGATCTCAGACGTTTGTTGTCCCTTCTCTGACAGTTTGACTTTAACGAACACGTTTCCCATCTAATGGCGTCCCCTCTGAATGTTTGACTGTGCAGCTCCGTCGGC
Organism: Epinephelus fuscoguttatus; assembly: GCF_011397635.1. Taxonomy (NCBI): domain Eukaryota; kingdom Metazoa; phylum Chordata; class Actinopteri; order Perciformes; family Serranidae; genus Epinephelus; species Epinephelus fuscoguttatus. The sequence continues at coordinate 231,137 of NC_064754.1, forward strand.
AGCTGTGTTCAGAGGCTGGTGGTTATAAAAGTAATCTTGCTGTGTTTTCTGTCAGAGCAACATTTGAGGCTGTGGCTCATGATTATTATGGGATGCAGCCCTGGTTTGCTCTGTTTAACACAGTAACACAACGCGTCACCTGTCCGCTGTGCAAACACGTTTCTGTTTCTTTGTCCTCAGGTGAATATTTCCTGATCCAAATGAAACGTACTGACAGTATATTTTTACACTTGTGTATGTGCGTGCACGTGTAGCCCCGCCCTGAAGCCAGGGTGTAATTGAAACAGTGGATGGAGCTGAGTGTTGGCGTTTAGAGCTGCAGTGTGTTTCTCTCCTCCATCAGTGTGTTTGAGTGTCGACCTCAGCTCTGTGTGAATAATTTATCACTCCTCTCAGAGGGGGAGTGGAGGAGGTGGAGGAGGGGGGGCACACACAGAGCAGCGGTGGTGCTGATGAAAATTTAAAGACGGTGCATTTGTGCACTTTGGAATATTTGCTAACGGTGAAGAAAATGCAGCTCTGGATGGTTTTAAATGGACAGCTAACATTTCAACTGATTGTCCTGAGCTCAGGTCACCACCGTGTTTTCTTCTTCTTCTACTGTCTGAACTTGCTGACCTCTGACCTCCAACCTCCATCCCTCAACCTCTGACCTCACACTGGTTCATCTCCATTCGGAGGCTTCTTAACTCACAAAAATAAAAAGACTGAATCTTAAACAGGCCAAAGGTTGTTAGACAGATGAGGTCATCAGACAGGTGAGGTCATCAGACAGTACTCGCCATACTCTCTGGTGTCACTGCAGGTCAGATCACGCAAGCCAAATCAGTTTTTTCCCCCCACTAGAAACGTAAATCACTAAAGACGTGTTGTTCCACCATGATCACCTCCACACAGCACCTCCACCCAGCAGCTCCACCCACCACCTCCACACAGCAGCTCCACCCACCACCTCCACACAGCACCTCCACAACACAGCACCTCCACCCAGCACCTCCACACAACAATGTCATATATACATATATAATGATACAGTTATCACATAATGTCATATATACATATATAATGATACAGTTATCACATAATGTTATATATACGTATATAATGATACAGTTATCACATAATGTCATATATACATATATAATGATACAGTTATCACATAATGTCATATATACATATATAATGATACAGTTATCACATAATGTTATATATACGTATATAATGATACAGTTATCACATAATGTCATATATACATATATAATAATAGTTATCATATAATGTTATATATACATATATAATGATACAGTTATTACATAATGTCATATATACATATATAATGATACAGTTATCACATAATGTCATATATACATATATAATGATACAGTTATCACATAATGTCATATATACATATATAATGATACAGTTATCACATAATGTTATATATACATATATAATGATACAGTTATCACATGTTATATGTACATATATAATGATACAGTTATCACATAATGTCATATATACATATATAATGATACAGTTATTACATAATGTCATATATACATATATGATGATACAGTTATCACATAATGTCATATATACATATATAATGATAGTTATCACATAATGTTATATATACATATATAATGATACAGTTATCACATAATGTTATATATACATATATAATGATACAGTTATCATATAATGTTATATATACATATATATTGATACAGTTATCATATAATGTTATACATATATAATGATAGTTATCACACAATGTTATATATACATATATAATGATACAGTTATCACATAATGTTATATATATACATATATAATGATACAGTTATCACATAATGTTATATATACATATATAATGATACATTTATCACATGTTATATATACGTATATAATGACACAGTTATCACATAATGTTATATATACATATATAATTATACAGTTATCATATAATGTTATATATACATATATAATGATACAGTTATCATATAATGTTATACATATATAATGATAGTTATCACATAATGTTATATATACATATATAATGATACAGTTATCACATAATGTCATATATACATATATAATGATAGTTATCACATAATGTTATATATACATATATAATGATACAGTTATCACATAATGTTATATATACATATATAATGATACAGTTATCATATAATGTTATATATACATATATATTGATACAGTTATCATATAATGTTATACATATATAATGATAGTTATCACACAATGTTATATATACATATATAATGATACAGTTATCACATAATGTTATATATATACATATATAATGATACAGTTATCACATAATGTTATATATACATATATAATGATACATTTATCACATGTTATATATACGTATATAATGACACAGTTATCACATAATGTTATATATACATATATAATGATACATTTATCACATGTTATATATACGTATATAATGACACAGTTATCACATAATGTTATATATACATATATAATTATACAGTTATCATATAATGTTATATATACATATATAATGATACAGTTATCATATAATGTTATACATATATAATGATAGTTATCACATAATGTTATATATACATATATAATGATACAGTTATCACATAATGTTATATATACATATATAATAATAGTTATCACATAATGTTATATATACATATATAATGATACAGTTATCACATAATGTTATATATACATATATAATGATACATTTATCACATGTTATATATACGTATATAATGACACAGTTATCACATAATGTTATATATACATATATAATGATACAGTTATCACATAATGTCATATATACATATATAATGATACAGTTATCACATAATGTCATATATACATATATAATGATACAGTTATCACATAATGTTATATATACGTATGTAACGATACAGTTATTACATAATGTTATATATACATATATAATGATACAGTTATCATATAATGTCATATATACATATATAATGATACAGTTATCACATAATGTTATATATACGTATGTAACGATACAGTTATTACATAATGTTATATATACATATATAATGATACAGTTATCACATAATGTCATATATACATATATAATGATACAGTTATCACATAATGTTATATATACGTATGTAACGATACAGTTGTCACATAATGTTATATATACATATATAATGATACAGTTATCACATAATGTTATATATACGTATATAATGATACAGTTATCACATAATGTCATATATACATATATAATAATAGTTATCATATAATGTTATATATACATATATAATGATACAGTTATCATATAATGTTATATATACATATATAATGATACAGTTATCATATAATGTTATACATATATAATGATAGTTATCACATAATGTTATATATACATATATAATGATACAGTTATCACATAATGTTATATATACATATATAATGATACATTTATCACATAATGTCATATATACATATATAATGATACAGTTATCACATAATGTCATATATACATATATAATGACACAGTTATCACATAATGTCATATACATATATAATGATACAGTTATCACATAATGTTTACATTACAATGTGGATTCTGCACCAGTTGAGGCTCGAATCTGCAACCTCTGGAACCTAAGATGGTCATCTACCGCTCTGAGCTAATTGGCAAGTAGCAACTCAACAGTGGCTTCACAAACTGAGTAAGCCATTCACTGTTGTGTAGGAAAGCAGCCATCCGTGCATGGAAAGGCAGATTTGAAACCACTGTAAAAAAAAAAAAAAAAAAAATTCAGTTATTAAGACAAAAATCTGAAAATACACATATTGCATCTAGACAGCATGGAGATGTTGGTAATTTGTTTGTAACAATGACTGATTTGCTCCATAAGTGGAAAAACTAATGTTTAAAATTGCCATTTTTACATTGACTCCAATTGTTCACATTAGAGCAAAATTCAAAATGCTGTCAAAAATTCAGTTTTTGAGATTAAATTCTGAAATTTGCCACACATCATCTACCATGACTCTAGAATTTTGTCATTTTTTTCATGAATACTGAAGATTTATTTAGCAAGAATTTGCATGTATATGTTTACAGTACCGTTTACATACATTTTGATGCACTGTAGGCTAAATGTTTGATAAATCAAAAATCTGAGAAACATAGTTTGTGTAGGACAGTCTGAAGATGCTCCGTAGCAAGTTTGGTGTCAATTGAGCAAAAACTGTGGGAGGAGATAGGTTTAAGAAGTTTTACAGTTTTTGAAAAAAACAGAGTGATGAACTTCATAATTTTTAATAGGTTTAAATGTACAAAAGTTTCTTCAGTATTGGGGCTACAGTTTGAGGAAAGTTGTGAAGTTGTAGCATGTATGGTTGATTTGTTATGAATTTTCAAAGTTCTGAACTTTAGACGCTTGCTGTAGCGAAGATGAGGAAATTAACCCTTTTCTGTTTTCTCAGGTTTTATTCTGAAAGACAGCCGGACGTGCAGGCTTTTATTTTGAAGTGTCCGCCGGTGCAGTGTATCGGAAGCAGAGAAGAAGAAGCTCAGCGTCGTTGTTGTAATTGACGGACAGTTTGACACTCACCTGGTGGACAGGTGCGACCACAACCAGGTGAGACAAACAGTTGCTGGACCCGTGTTCTGACCCAGTCGCGGTCCCGGTCTGGTCCCGGTCTGCTGATGATGCTTACCGTGCTAACAGGCAGCTCCATGCTAACCGTGCTAATCTCACTGCGCTGTGCTGCTAACTGAACCCGGTACCGAGACCTGCCCGCTCTCTGCCGGATCCGGACCGGCTCCTCCGGACTCCCGGTGGTCCATCCGGTATCTGTGAGGAAACCGGATCGGTGTGCGGCGAGCAGCGGCTGTGAGTTTGGACCGGATCCCCGGTGACCTAGTTTCACTTCTGGCGGATCCGCGGCCCGGAACCACCGGACCGACCCGGTTCACACCGAACACACGGGTCCAGAAAGACTATAAAGGTTAGGGTTAGGGGAGGCTGACCGGATCACTGATCAGGTCTTTATAGTTTATTGTCTTTTATTGTTCCACTTCTGTCACATCCGGACTGACTTTCAAATTAAAAGAATCAGCACGACAGCACCTCTGAATCGTCAATCAGACCGGAAGTGTGACGTCTACGAAGCACATTGACCCGTTACGGAAGAGCTCAAAGGAAACACGGCCAGTTGTTGTGTTTCGATAAATAAACAGATGTGACAGCTCATGTTGGTGAAAGAGATCAGATAACAGATCGAGTATTGAAATAGAATCATTTCTGTTATTAATCAGAACTCATCTACAAACATGATGGTACTTTTATTTTGAAGTGCAGTTTCCTGTTGACGGAAACAACTCAAACAACCAGAGTGACGTCACAGGCTGGCATCACCATGACAAGAACTCAAAGTCCACTTCCTGTCAGAGGGACATGTCTCACACCAGGGGCCTGTATCACAAAGCGAGATCAACCTTTCCTGGGTTACCCAGACCTATCCTGGGTTGACTAACCCTAACAATGGCAATCAGGATAATCGGTATCACGACGCTGGATATCAACTCGGTAACTCAACCCAGGGTTGCTTTATCAAGAGCCGTGAACGCGCACGCAGCGGACCAATCACAATCATGAGAGAAGCGCAGCGTCACTGAGCGTCCTCACAGAGCGCCATATGTGAGGGGAAAAAGTATTTCTCATGTGAGGATCAGAGATTAATTCTACTAAAATATGAGGAGGAGAAAAGCAACATTAGAGAAAAGGCCAACACCGTGGCAGCTGCAGGAGGAGGAAACATGCGTGGCAACGCATAACGGGATGAATAATGTTTAGTTTTAGTTTAGATTAGTTTATTTGCACATAATGTTAAAAACAGACAGTATAACATTTACAAGATTAAAAAAAGAAAAGTGCCGGAGAGGTTAGAAGCCACTAAAAGCTTATCAAAGAAACTCATCACTGGTTCAAGTAGCTACAGTACCTGTACCTGTACATCTGACACTGATCACACCCTTGAATCCCATGAAATCAATGCTGCGCAGATGAATTGCGTGTATTACAATTATCGTCTAACATCACTGCGTCTGATAAACTGGTCTTCTTTGTCATAACGTTATATATGCTACAATAAAGCTTAAAGCTGACGCCACAGTTAAATCATATCAACACCAAACTGATAGTCTGAATAAAATCATCCTGATATTGAGCTGTGTTAGAAATTAACAGCTGTGCAGAAATATACCTAGTGTCCTCTTTAAGAAACAAAAGGAAAATCCCTCAAACACCATGAAGTGTAGACATGATAGGCTACTTTCCACATTTCCAGCAGCAAAGCTGTCAGTTAGGCCCATTATCTTTAACAGGGATCATTTCCTCCAACAAAACAAAATGTTGGCACTAATTAATGGTGCTATTAAGTGTCTGCTAATGATCAGTTTCTTTCTTATGAAGGGCTGGGATGAAAGTTCCACTTCTTTCCACTCCTTTTTGAACAATCTTTTCACTGTCTGTTGTTGTTGCTTTCTTTTCTTTTTTAATGTTCAAAATAAACTTTCAAATCAAAATCAATCAAATGAATTAAACTTCCCGTCATGACTGGGCTGCATTTCTGTCAGCCATCAACAGCTGATTGGCCAGTGGGTGGTGCTTTTTATAGGATCAGATTCAACCCTGAACTTACCCTGCTCCGGAGCAGGATAGCCGTTCAGAGTAAGTTACCATGGTGATCTACCCCGATAAGAACTGAACCGGCTTCGTGAGACCGAAAACCCAGGGTTAACCCTGAAGTTACCTCGCTGAGACATTAATCCTGCTTCATGATACAGGCCTCTGGAGTCCCTCTGATCTCACTGTTTACACAGTCAACAAACAAACACATAAAGTGTACACAGTGGGCGTGGCCTCCTTCAGCTGTGACGACCTGCTGCTGTCAAACATGAAGGACAAAAACTGAGACTGTCTGTCCTCCTGCCCATCCTCCTGTCTGTCCCCTGTCTGTCTTCTTCCGTGTCCTCCTGTCTGTCCTCTTCCCTGTCCCCCTGTCCTCCTGTCAGTCCTCTTCCCTGTCCCCCTGTCCTCCTGTCAGTCCTCTTCCCGTCCTCCTGTCTGTCCCCCTGTCCTCCTGTCTGTCCTCTTCCCTGTCCCCCTGTCCTCCTGTCAGTCCTCTTCCCGTCCTCCTGTCTGTCCCCCTGTCCTTCTCTCTGTCCCCGTCTGTCTTCTTCCCTGTCTTCTTCCCTGTCCTCGTCTGTCCCCCTGTCTGTCCCCTGTCCTCCTGTGTGTCCTCCTGTCTGTCATCCTGTCCTGTTGACTGTTCTCCTGTCTGTCCTCCTGTCTGTCCTCTGTCCTCTTGACTGTTCTCCTGTCTGTTCCCCTGTCCTCTTGTCTGTCCTCCTGTCTGTTCCCCTGTCCTCTTGTCTGTCCTCTGTCCTCTTGACTGTCCTCCTGTCTGTTCCCCTGTCCTCTTGTCTGTCCTCTGTCCTCTTGACTGTTCTCCTGTCTGTTCCCATGTCCTCTTGACTGTCCTCCTGTCTGTTCCCCTGTCCTCTTGTCTGTCCTCCTGTCTGTTCCTCTGTCCTCTTGACTGTCCTCCTGTCTGTTCCCCAGTCCTCTTGTCTGTCCTCCTGTCTGTTCCCCTGTCCTCTTGACTGTCCTCCTGTCTGTTCCCCTGTCCTCTTGTCTGTCCTCTTGACTGTCCTCCTGTCTGTTCTCCTGTCCTCTTGTCTGTCCTCTTGACTGTCCTTGTCTGTCCTCCTGTCTGTTCCCATGTCCTCTTGACTGTCCTCCTGTCTGTTCCCCTGTCCTCTTGACTGTCCTCCTGTCTGTTCCCCTGTCCTCTTGTCTGTCCTCTTGACTGTCCTCCTGTCTGTTCTCCTGTCCTCTTGTCTGTCCTCTTGACTGTCCTTGTCTGTTCTCCTGTCTGTTCCCCTGTCCTCTTGACTGTCCTCCTGTCTGTTCCCCTGTCCTCTTGTCTGTCCTCCTGTCTGTTCCCCTGTCCTCTTGTCTGTTCCCCTGTCCTCTTGTCTGTCCTCTGTCCTCTTGTCTGTCCTCTGTCCTCTTGACTGTTCTCCTGTCTGTCCCCCTGTCCTCTTCTCTGTCCTCTTGTCTGTCCCCCTGTCTGTTTATTTGTTTATTTGTTTATGGATCCCCATTAGCTGAGGCCTGGACAAACAGCTAGTCTTTCTGGGGTCCATAGTCATAAAACTCATAACATAATACAAAAAGTAAACAAACAAGAATACATAATTGAAAAATAATAAAATGTAAATAAAAATATATTAAAAAAGAGAAAAGACAGAAGCAGAGAAACTAAATGACAGACTTAGAACAAATGAATTAACTCAAATAATATGACTGAAGTGTATTCTCAGTTTTCTCTTGAAACCATTCCTGTCTCTGGTTCTGTGAATATATCTTGGGACTAGATTCCATAAACTTGTGGCTCTAAACAAAACTGATTTCTTCAAGAAATTGGATTTAGCAGTGGCAGAATTATATGCTCATTGCTGGCAGCTCTTGTGGAGTGTGAATGAATTTCATTGGAGTAGATTATCTTTTGAGCAAGAAATTGTGGAGATCGTTTTTTCACAACACTAAAAAAAATTAACCAATAAATTCATTAAAATTATTTCCTCGACATGGAGCCAACCCAAATTGTAACGCATATCAATTATTAAATTAACCAATAAATTCATTAAAATTATTTCTCGACATGGAGCCAACCCAAATTGTAACGCATATCAATTATTAAATTAACCAATAAATTCATTAAAATTATTTCTCGACATGGAGCCAACCCAAATTGTAACGCATATCAATTATTAAATTAACCAATAAATTCATTAAAATTATTTCTCGACATGGAGCCAACCCAAATTGTAACGCATATCAATTATTAAATTAACCAATAAATTCATTAAAATTATTTCTCGACATGGAGCCAACCCAAATTGTAACGCATATCAATTATTAAATTAACCAATAAATTCATTAAAATTATTTCTCGACATGGAGCCAACCCAAATTGTAACGCATATCAATTATTAAATTAACCAATAAATTAATTAAAATTATTTCTCGACATGGAGCCAACCCAAATTGTAACGCATATCAATTGTACTCGTCAAAGGGGGACAGTTGAGAATAAGTCTGGCAGCCTTGTTTTGTGCTACTTGTAAGTTTATTATTAACTGTCCTCCTGAATGTCCCCCTGAGAGTCCTCTGTCCCCCTGTCTGTCCTCTGTCTGTCCTCTGTCTGCCCCCGTTCTCCTGACTGTCCTCCTGTCTGTCTCCCTGTCTGTCCTCCTGAATGTCCTTGTCTGTCCTCCTGAATGTCCTCTGTCCCCCTGTCTGTCCCCGGTCCTGACTGTCCCTTGTCTGTCCCCGTCCTCCTGTCTGTCCTCCTGAATGCCCCCCTGTCCTCCTGGTTGTCCCCGTTTGTCCTCCTGAGTGTCTTCTGTCCTCCTGTCTGTCCTCCTAAATGAGACTGTCCTCTGTCCATCCTCACAGTGTCCCCACTCTGTGTCCTCACTGTGTGTCCACACTCTGTGTGTCCTCACTGAGTGTCCTCACTCTGTGTGTCCTCACTGTGTGTCCACACTCTGTGTGTCCTCACTGAGTGTCCTCACTCTGTGTGTCCTCACTCTGTTTCCTCACTCTTGTGTGTCCTCACTCTGTGTGTCCTCTCACTCTGTGTGTCCTCTCACTCTGTGCTCTGTGTGTCCTCACTCTGTGTGTCCTCACTCTGTGTGTCCTCTCACTCTGTGTGTCCTCTCACTCTGTGTGTCCTCTCACTCTGTGTGTCCTCACTCTGTGCTCTGTGTGTCCTCACTCTGTGTGTCCTCACTCTGTGTGTCCACACTCTGTGCTCTGTGTGTCCTCACTGTGTGTCCTAAATCTGTGTGTCCACACTCTGTGCTCTGTGTGTCCTCACTCTGTGTCCTCACTCTGTGTGTCCTAAATCTGTGTCCACACTCTGTGCTCTGTGTGTCCTCACTCTGTGCTCTGTGTGTCCTCACTCTGTGTGTCCTCACTCTGTGTGTCCACACTCTGTGCTCTGTGTGTCCTCACTCTGTGTGTCCTCACTCTGTGTGTCCTCACTCTGTGTATCCTCACTCTGTGTGTCCTCACTCTGTGTGTCCACACTCTGTGTGTCCTCACTCTGTGTGTCCTCACTCTGTGTGTCCACACTCTGTGTGTCCTCACTCTGTGTGTCCACACTCTGTGTGTCCTCACTCTGTGTGTCCTCACTCTGTGTGTCCTCACTCTGTGTGTCCTCACTCTGTGTGTCCTAAATCTGTGTGTCCACACTCTGTGTGTCCTCACTCTGTGTGTCCATACTCTGTGCTCTGTGTGTCCTCACTCTGTGTGTCCACACTCTGTGTGTCCTCACTCTGTGTGTCCACACTCTGTGTGTCCTCACTCTGTGTGTCCATACTCTGTGCTCTGTGTGTCCTCACTCTGTGTGTCCACACTCTGTGTGTCCTCACTCTGTGCTCTGTGTGTCCTCACTCTGTGTGTCCTCACTCTGTGTGTCCTCACTCTGTGCTCTGTGTGTCCTCACTCTGTGTGTGTCCTTACTCTGTGTGTGTCCTCAATCTGTGTGTCCTTACTCTGTGTGTGTCCTCACTCTGTGGTCTGTGTGTCCTCACTCTGTGTGTGTCCTTACTCTGTGTGTGTCCTCACTCTGTGTGTGTCCTCACTCTGTGTGTGTCCTCACTCTGTGTGTGTCCACACTCTGTGTGTGTCCTCACTCTGTGTGTGTCCTCACTCTGCGTCTTCACTGTGTTTTTGTTTCAGGAACATTAAATATCCATCTCCTCTCAGTGGACATCGTCTCTGCTGATCAAAGGTCGTCTCCTCCTCTAGCAGCGATGGCTCTGATCTCTCTGGAAGACCTCGACGGATTGGACGACGAGCAGCTGGATGATGACATCACCGACAACCCTGAACCAATGGATGAAGAGGAAAGAGACCGACTGCTGACTCACTGGCAGGCAGTCGCCAGTACCCACCATGTGTCAGTACCTCCAGGTGAGGGGGCGGGGCCATCACGTGTCAGTATCTCCAGGTGAGGGGGCGGGGCCATCATGTGTCTGCACCTCCAGGTGAGGGGGCGGGGCCATCACGTGTCAGTATCTCCAGGTGAGGAGATGGGGCTACCATGTGTCTGCACCTCCAGGTGAGGGGGCGGGGCCATCACATGTCTGCAACTCCAGGTGAGGGGGCGGGGCCATCACGTGTCTGCACCTCCAGGTGAGGTGGTGGGGCCATCACGTGTCAGTATCTCCAGGTGAGGGGGCAGGGTCACCATGTGTCTGCACCTCCAGGTGAGGTGGTGGGGCCATCACGTGTCTGCACCTCCAGGTGAGGGGGCGGGGCCATCATGTGTCTGCACCTCCAGGTGAGGGGGCGGGGCCATCACGTGTCAGTATCTCCAGGTGAGGGGGCAGGGTCACCATGTGTCTGCACCTCCAGGTGAGGGGGCGGGGCCATCATGTGTCCGCACCTCCAGGTGAGGTGGTGGGGCCATCACGTGTCTGCATCTCCAGGTGAGGGGGTGGGGCCATTATGTGTCTGCATCTCCAGGTGAGGGGGCGGGGCCATCACGTGTCAGTATCTCCAGGTGAGGGGGCAGGGTCACCATGTGTCTGCATCTCCAGGTGAGGGGGCGGGGCCATCATGTGTCTGCACCTCCAGGTGAGGGGGCGGGGCCATCACATGTCTGCACCTTCAGGTGAAGGGGCGGGGCCATCACGTGTCAGTATCTCCAGGTGAGGGGGCAGGGCTACCATGTGTCAGCACCTCCAGGCGAGGGGGCGGAGCAACCATTTGTCAGCACCGGTCAGCTGACTGTTTACCTGTTTTGATTGTAAACAATCACTGAACTTCCTGTTTGTATGTTACAGACATGACTGGACCCATACAGGAAATGACCCGCAACAACCAGCAGAGGGAGACCCTCCCCTTCGCTCCAGTGTCCCGCCATGAGAAGGTAAGGACCAGAACAAACTCCCCCGTGTCCCCCACAGATGGGGGAGGAGCTCCATGTGTCTCTGACTCCCCTGTGTCCCCCACAGATGGGGGAGGAGCTGTATGAGGAGCGTCTGTACGCAGCAGGTCACTGGGCGTGTGTGACTCGGGGGGAGGAGCTGTATGAACAGAGCATCTCGATGGGCTTCATGAAGCTGATGCGTTTTATCTGTAAAGAAAACTCTGCAGGTAAATCCCCCCCCCCGGGTCATGAGATCAGTATTGATCAGGTGATCGGTGTGTATTGATGTATTGATGCTCTGTAGGCAAGTACCTGGGGATGACGGTGCCGGTAGTCAGTAACATCCACATGATGAAGGACGGGATCACGTTTGAGAAAGACGTCCAGATAGCATTCTTCCTGCCCTCCGAGTTTCAGACCAACCCCCCCCGCCCCACCGACCCCGACATCACCATCATCTACAGAGAGCCAATCAGAGTGGTCGCCAGGTCAGAGCAGCATCATCATCATCATCATCATCAACGCGGTGCTCCTGACCTGTAAAAATTGTGATGTAATTCAGTTTGTGATGATGATGTTCTGCTCTCTGATTGGTTGTCAGGACGTTCTACGGGACAACCACGGAGGAGACGGTGACCAATCAGATCAGCCTGCTGTGGGAGATTCTGGGCGTCACCGATGACCTCTGCAGAGACGGCTACATGGTCGCCACATACGAGAACCCCGGGGTCCCTCGCCGCCGGAATGAGATCTGGTTTATTAGACGCCACCTGTAGACGCCTCCTCTGATTGGCTGGTTGTTTATCTGCTCACTTCCTGTATTTTTATGTTGAACTGACTAATCAGAGCAGGTTTGCGTTTGTTAGCAGGTCCTGACACTAAGCCCCGCCCCCTGCCTCTCCTGTCTAATCAGAGCGCCTCTCTCTTAATCACTGACACCCTATTGGTTCACACATTAAACGATCCCACGCCGCAGCAACAGGAAATACATCTGTTTTATCAAGGCTCCGTCCTGATTGGCCAATCAGATCGATCAGATTAAAAACATCAATGGAACATCTGAGAGGAGCTCCGCCCACCAGCTTAGTTTAGCTTATCTTAGCTTAATTTAGCTTAGCATTAAGACTTTGTTGTGGACCTGGTCCTGTCCTGGACTTGGTTACAGTGGTTCTGGTCCTGGACACCTGGTTGTTAACCTGGTCCTGAATACGGATGTGGTGGTGGTACTGGACCTGGTCAGGGTCCTGATTTTGGACCCAGTCCTGGATCTGGACCTATTCCTGATCTTGGACCTGGTCATAGACCCAGTCCTGATCCTGGTCTCAAAGGGGGCAGTGGCAGTCCTTTAGTATATTGCAGTTTTTCTACAGTCGATCTGTAAGGTTCTGGTTCTGGTCTCAGCATGAGATCTGAGGACGGTTCAATATTTTGTAACGAGGTGATGATGAAGGTTTTTAAGATGTAAAATATTAAAGTGATGATGATGATGATAATGATGTCATCAGTATTTGATGTGAAACAGCTTTTTGTGATTTCTGGTGACTTCCTGTTTATTTTCACTGTAAAAGTGTTTTTATTGTTGTTTTGTTCCTTTAACATTTGTGTTTGAAATAAAATCTGATCGGAGTGACGCGTCTCAAGTCTTTGTGTTCGGCTCTGATGTCATAACCACAAATCATTTCGAACACATCGCTATGTTTCCATCAACTGTTTCATCTTTATAATTAAAACAAATATTGTTTACAGAATCCGTCTGCAAGAATAAATATAAACAACTGCGGCGGTGGCAACGACACGCGTCTGCAGCAGATAGAAGAAAAGGCACAAAACTGTATCAGCTCGTTTTTCATCACGTCTCTACATCAAAAATATTTAGTGTTTTTATTCTATGAAATCAAAAGAACACCTGCACACTGTCTGCACCGGCAGTGGTCGGGGGATGCAATGTAGCTTTGATTTTTTTGCGTACACACATCATCAAATATGACAGCACAGATGTGCAAAATTAATCAAGATAAAGAAAAATGGCATGACCTATACCTGCTGCCTTTACAACACAGATAATGCAGCAGCATTGCTATTGCAATACAGACAAAAACATTTTAGAATATAAATAAGAGTAGTTCTGAAATAACTGTGAAAATTAATCTTAGAGTCACTCTTACCCTATAGACATTTCCTTAGCCAGTTATAATTTCTCCTTACCTGTGATGCCTTGGGCTGATAATTGGTGCTGCTGTCAGGCCCTTGTCGTGATACCTGCCTGGTTTCTCCCTGTCCCTCTTCTATCTATACCAATGATATAGATAATAAACGTGCAAAGCAAAAATCATAAATAGAATTAGGAATAGTAGTGGTGACATAGCTGTGGAAATTAACCTCAAAGTCACTTTTATGCTATAGATATTTTCTCTCAGCCAGTTATAATCTCTCCTCACCTGTGAAGACCCTGCATGATCATCCTTGCTGGCCTCTGGTCCACTGTCTCCTCCCTGACCCTGCTCTTTATATTGTGGCAATACAGATCAAAAAAATATGTGGAAAGCAATAGTGAGCACAAGTTCTTATTAAGGAGGAGTGGGTTTATTCCTAGCATGAAACTAGCTAGCAAGGTATTTAACATAGGTAGCAATAACATTAGTGTTTTTGTTAACTTGATATATTGGCATCTATTAATTAGTCATCATTTAGCGAACATTATCTACAGGCAACAGTATCACTCAACTTACATGGTTTGTTTGGAAGAAACTGTGCAAGGTTTTTTGCTTCTTGCTGGCTGCTTTGCTGAACATAGTTAACACAGCAGCACTGCCCAGCAGCACACGTCTGGTCTGTGCGATTGATTCAGATCACAACAGGACAGCATGTGTATGCATCTGGCGCTGTCTACTTATGGTGCGTTTAAAGCAGCTGTGCCGAACTTTTTACCATTCATAAAACTGTCCCTAGTTCGTATCACCCCCCTTTGAAGATCCACGTATTTATTTCAAACCTTTATTTATTTATTCTCGAGGGACATTGAGGTTTCCCTCATTTCCAGTGTCGTCGAGATTACAGACACATTTGAACCACAGCACAATAAAAACAGTACAGAATAATCACTGTGAACAACAATCTCATCAGTGACCAGGTAGATAAAATAGAATCAGGTAAAACAGTTGCAATGTGAAACACAATGGTTAGAAATCAAAGGCCTGAACTCTGAAAGAGAAGGAAGAACATGAATTATTTGAACCCAACAGCGTCAAAAAAGCCTTTTTCTATATGCCTATTTAGCGTAGCCTCGCTCGGGTCGGACACAGCGGAAGTCAGCAAACCAGAATACGGCACCCGGAAGCTGAAGTAAGTCTGCATGCCTGCAGCGGCCCGCAGCCATTAAACCACAGAAGAAGAAGGAGCCGTGTTTACGAGTAGGATTTAAGAAACAGGCTAAATGACATGTAGTAGGGAGTAGTGAATGATTTCAGACACGTTGCAGTCTCTTGTACAGTAGGTGGTGGTATGCATCTGGAAGTTTGCAATCCGCCAATAAATTGAGAAAAGAAGAAGAGCCGTGTTTACAGAGAGTGTTCTTCGAGTAAGCGGTACGCAACGGGCATTGCTGAACACATAACAGTTTTACCAGATGTATCTATAAGGACTTGGTTGTACTTTCGATGTCATGGGGGATAAAGAAGGAGCACCATCTAAAAGAAAAAGAACAGAAGAAGGCTAAACGGGACAGTGATAGGGCTCGAGCCCAAACAAATGTAAACCTCGGTCGGGCATTCACCAAGTGGAGAGAGCTGAGAGATTTTAAAGGATTTTAAACTGATCCCGAGTTGGCCCTTTTCCTAATCGACAGGTATGTCATTTTTGTTTTTATTTAGAGAATATACCGCAACTTGTTAGACGTTGTTTCACTTCAATATATGACGACATGGAAGTTATAAGCAAGCTAAATGTAACGTTAGCTGATGTGAACCGCTATTGTCTAGTAACGTTACAACAAACGCCACAAAATTATTTGTAACTGTGACCATGAACACAAATATACAGCAGGCAGTTGTCCTCAGTTTATAAGAAACTCAGAGCTACACCAGAACATTTATGATTTTCCTCTCGCTCTCCAAAACAAATGCATGCAGTAATTGCCAGTTGCAGTCGAGATTTTACGACACCAGGCTGTGGGTGTCATACCATTACGACCAAAGGGGGGCACTATGATCAACGAAAACGTAAAGTTCCGCACAGCTGCTTTAAAGACGGCTCGGAAAAACATGTTACCACACGTTAAACGAATTGAACAATAATAACAGCTGTAAAAAGTGCAGGGGACAGAGGGCACAGATGCGGGGGACATGTTTCCTGTGTCCCCCTCCTCAAATTATATCTGTGCCTGCACACATAGATCCTAGATTAGCAAGGGGGACGCTTTTTGGTCAATTTTCTGACAAAGGGGATGGCATCCCCCCTCATCCCGACCACTGTGCACCGGCAAAGAAAGTTACATTCATTAAACTGACTTTTTTGTGCAGACAGTGTGCAGGTGTTTGATTCATTGTTTGGCCCACTTACACAGTCTAAGACTACTGTGGTGTGTGACTTTTTTGACTTTTGTGTTTTTATTTTATAAAATCTGATGAAATTAAGTGATTTCTGTGTTTTAATTATTAAAATATCATTGTTGTGGTTTATTGACTCGCACCAACTTTGAGCTCAGGCTCAGCAGATTTTCGGGATGAGACGCATTTGAAGGTGCTCCATGATATGACATCACAGTAAAGAGAAATACCGACTCTCAAAGGGTTAAAAGAAGGCGGGTGACATCACAGTGACGTTAAAGTCAGTAAACATTAAATATTGAAGAAAAAACATGTTTAACAAACCGACGTGGAACCAAAACAACTTTATTTACAAAAACAAGTCAAGAGTTTTACAGTTGTTTTCACCTCAACAGTCAAATTAAGAAACACCCTCTAAAACTAATAAAAACAAACCAAAAAAAAGACAGGAAGTCAAAGGGGCGGGGTCCGATGTGATGTCATCCAGATCAGATCAGATCGGCCACTGCGGAGGTAAACACAAACATGTCACCGTGACAGCAGCCAAATGACTACAAATCGCACTCGCTAACACGTTAGCATTAGTGGTGTCACAGGTGGAGTTACCGTTCATGGGCATCTCGTCGATCTGGGTAGAGTAATACTGCTCAATGTCCCGCAGGATCCTGATGTCATCGTTCTTCACAAAGTTGATGGCCACACCCTTACGCCCGTAACGACCAGATCGACCAATCCTGGAGAAGGTCATGTTAGAAACAACCATGAAAACACAGAGTGCTTCATCATCATGAACAACAGGGGTTCATCCTAATATCCCTCCTCAACTCCTCGACTTCTTGATCACTTGACTTGGAAATCAATTGAGACTCGCCATCTTGTAGGACGTCTCAATTTGTTAAATGCACTCGGAGGAGTCAAGGAGAGAGGAGGCATTCAGAGGAGGGGGAAGTGAGGATACACGAGTGCAGCCTTCACAGAAGTCTTCTATTGACCAACACACCTGATTGGATATCAGTTATTGATTGGAAAGCTGATCAGACTGATCTGATACATCAGTTTCACACTGAGTGAAGACAGATTAGATATTAAACTCAGTGTGTCACTGACAAGTTTGATATTTGATTTGTTTTCTGATAAGAGTTCATAATCTGTCTGTCAGACAGAAACACTTAAAGGGATAGTGCACCCAAAAATGTAAATTCAGCCATTATCTACTCACCCATATGCTGAGGGAGGCTCAGGTGAAGTTTTAGAGTCCTCACATCACTTGCAGAGATCCAAGGGGAGAGGAGGTAGCAACACAACTCCACCTAATGGAGGCTGACGGCGCCCCAGATTCAAACGTCCAAAAACACATCACTGAAACCACAAAATATCTCCATACTGCTCGTCCGCAGTGATCCAAGTGTCCTGAAGCCCCGACATAAAAAGTTGTTTGGAAAAACCTCATTTGAACTCTGTTTTTAGCCTCATTGTAGCCTGTAGCTCTGACTACCTCTCTGGACACCGCGCTCATGTGTGCTGATTGCGCACAAGATCAGAGAAAGTATGTGAACACACGTGAGCGCGGTGCCCAGAGAGGCAGTCAGAGCTACAGGCTATTTTGTGGTTTCAATGATGTGTTTTTGGACGTTTGAATCTGGGGCGCCGTCAGCCTCCATTAGGTGGAGTTGTGTTGCTACCTCCTCTCCCCTTGGATCTCTGCAAGTGATGTGAGGACTCTAAAACTTCACCTGAGCCTCCCTCGGCATATGGGTGAGTAGATAATGGCTGCATTTCATTTTTGGGTGCACTATCCCTTTAACATAAGTGATCGGCTTGTTCATTCAGTCACACTGAGGCTGAACATTCCTGAGCGTCGGGTTGATGGGTTACAGAATTTAAATTTTCCCTGAAACATTTGGCCTAATAAATAATTTCCAGTGTTCAAAGACACCATGATCATATTCTGAGTTATTAAATAATGAACTCACAATAAGAATAGCAATAAATACAGATGTAAATAATGAATATAACATTATGTGATAACTGTATCATTATATATGTATATATGACATTATGTAATAACTGTATCATTATATATGTATATATGACATTATGTGATAACTGTATCATTATATATGTATATATGACATTATGTGATAACTGTATCATTATATATGTATATATAACATTATGTGATAACTGTATCATTATATATGTATATATGACATTATGTGATAACTGTATCATTATATATGTATATATGACATTATGTGATAACTATCATTATATATGTATATATGACATTATGTGATAACTGTATCATTATATATGTATATATGACATTATGTGATAACTGTATCATTATATATGTATATATGACATTATGTGATAACTGTATCATTATATATGTATATATAACATTATGTGATAACTGTATCATTATATATGTATATATGACATTATGTGATAACTGTATCATTATATATGTATATATGACATTATGTGATAACTGTATCATTATATATGTATATATGACATTATGTGATAACTGTATCATTATATATGTATATATGACATTATGTGATAACTGTATCATTATATATGTATATATTACATTATGTGATATCATTATATATGTATATATGACATTATGTGATAACTGTATCATTATATATGTATATATGACATTATGTGATAACTGTATCATTATATATGTATATATGACATTATGTGATAACTGTATCATTATATATATATAACATTATGTGATAACTGTATCATTATATATGTATATATGACATTATGTAATAACTGTATCATTATATATGTATATATAACATTATGTGATAACTGTATCATTATATATGTATATATGACATTATGTGATAACTGTATCATTATATATGTATAACATTATGTGATAACTGTATCATTATATATGTATATATGACATTATGTGATAACTGTATCATTATATATGTATAACATTATGTGATAACTGTATCATTATATATGTATATATAACATTATGTGATAACTGTATCATTATATATGTATATATGACATTATGTGATAACTGTATCATTATATATGTATAACATTATGTAATAACTGTATCATTACATATAACATTATGTGCAGCAACAAACTATTTAAAAAATTAAAACTTTCTATAGCTTTTAATAAAGCCTCCTGAAAGCTGATCCAGCTGTAATCAGAAACAGACGTCTCTTCACGTGACGCTACAGAGGAAAGGACGTCTCATTTCTCTAAAGACATATATCCTCGTTTCCTCTCTCCTCGTGTCTCATCCTCGCATCTCTCCCCCGTGTCCTATGAGGGCGGAGCTAAGACGCAAGAAAGAGATGCAAGTGAGGGAAAGATGGATGCGAGATTCGGTATTAGGATGAACCCCAGATGTCAGACGACTCCTGCTGAGAGCCTGCCCATGCCCAGCCTACTTAACCCCGCCCACTGGCTACATGTCCATCATTTATACAACGCCTGTGGATGTCGAGCTCTGTGTTGTTGGGACTTGTTTGTGCGGAGTGAAACGTACCTGTGGATGTCGAGCTCTGTGTTGTTGGGACTTGTTTGTGCAGAGTGAAACGTACCTGTGGATGTAGAGCTCTCTGTTGTTGGGCAGGTCATAGTTGATGATCAGAGAAACTTGAGGAACGTCTAAACCTCGGGCCCAAACATCCGTGGAGATCAACACACGACTGAAAACACATGGAACCCATCAAGTCATGTGACCATATTCATACAGACAGGTGTTCATGCACACACAGGACAGGTGTCAGAGCATCTTTGTATCCCCGTACAAACTGTGGCTCATCAGTGTCAGTGACAGTCACAGCTCTGTTACAGCTCTCAGCACTTTAACCAGAACAGTCTATTACCCCCGAGCCTCACTGTGTGTGTGTGTCTGTGTGTGTATGTGTGTGTGTGTCTGTGTGTGTGTGTGTGTGTGTGTGTGTGTATGCAGCACCACTCTGTCTGCAGAACATTTAAAGGTTCTGCAGACAGAGTGGGTCTAACCTGAGACAAAACTGGGTTGAAACTGGGTCTAAACTGGGACTAAACTGGGTCTAAACTGGGTCTAAACTGGGTTGAAACTGGGTTGAAACTGGGTCTAAACTAGGACTAAACTGGGACTAAACTGGGTCTAACCTGAGACAAAACTGGGTCTAACCTGAGACAAAACTGGGTTGAAACTGGGTCTAAACTGGGACTAAACTGGGTCTAAACTGGGTTGAAACTGGGTTGAAACTGGGTCTAAACTGGGACTAAACTGGGACTAAACTGGGTCTAAACTGGGACTAAACTGGGTCTAAACTGGGTTGAAACTGGGTTGAAACTGGGTCTAAACTGGGTCTAATCTGAGACAAAACTGGGTTAAAACTGGGTTGAAACTGGGTTGAAACTGGGTCTAAACTGGGTCTAATCTGAGACAAAACTGGGTTAAAACTGGGTTGAAACTGGGTTGAAACTGGGTCTCAACTAGGACTAAATAGGATTTAAACTAGGACTAAACTAGGTTTAAAATGGGACTAAAGTAGGTTTGAACTGGGACTAAACTGGGTCTATACTGGGACTTAACTGTCTAAACTGGGTCTAATCTGGGACTAAACTGGGAAGTCAGAGAGCTCCGTCCCCCCCGTCTGTCTCATCCCTCCCTGTCTCTCTCATCCCTCCTCGTCTGTCTCACCCCCCCCTTCGTCTGTCTCATCCCTCCCTGTCTGTCTCACCCCTCCTCGTCTGTCTCATTCCTCCTCGTCTGTCTCATCCCCCCCACCCCTTCGTCTGTCTCATCCCTCCCTGTCTCTCTCATCCCTCCTCGTCTGTCTCATCCCTCCCTGTCTGTCTCATCCCTCCCTGTCTCTCTCATCCCTCCTCGTCTGTCTCATCCCTCCCTGTCTCTCTCATCCCCCCTCGTCTGTCTCATCCCTCCCTGTCTCTCTCATCCCTCCTCGTCTGTCTCATCCCTCCTTGTCTGTCTCATCCCCCCCACCCCTTCGTCTGTCTCATCCCTCCCTGTCTCTCTCATCCCTCCCTGTCTCTCTCATCCCTCCTCGTCTGTCTCATCCCTCCTCGTCTGTCTCATCCCTCCGTCTCTCTCATTCCTCCTCGTCTGTCTCATCCCTCCCTGTCTCTCTCATCCCCCCTCGTCTGTCTCATCCCTCCTTGTCTGTCTCATCCCTCCCTGTCTCTCTCATCCCTCCTCGTCTGTCTCTCTCATCCCTCCTTGTCTGTCTCATCCCTCCTTGTCTGTCTCATCCCTCCTCGTCTGTCTCATCCCTCCTCGTCTCTCTCATCCCCACTCGTCTGTCTCATCCCTCCCTGTCTGTCTCATCCCTCCCTGTCTCTCTCATCCCTCCTCGTCTGTCTCATCCATCCTCGTCTGTCTCATCCCTCTTTGTCTGTCTCATCCCTCCTCGTCTGTCTCATCCCTCCTCGTCTGTCTCATCCCTCCTCGTCTGTCTCACCCCCCCTTTGTCTGTCTCATCCCTATCTGTCTGTCTCACCCCCCCGTCTGTCTCATCCCTCCCTGTCTGTCTGTCTCTCTCATCCCTCCCTGTCTCTCTCTCATCCCTCCGTCTGTCTCATCCCTCCCTGTCTCCCTGTCTGTCTCATCCCTCCCTGTCTGTCTCATCCCTCCCTGTCTCTCTCATCCCTCCTCGTCTGTCTCATCCCCCCTTCGTCTGTCTCATCCTTATCTGTCTGTCTCACCCCCCCGTCTGTCTCATCCCTCCCTGTCTCTCTCATCCCTCCGTCTGTCTCATCCCTCCTCGTCTGTCTCATCCCTCCTCGTCTGTCTCATCCTTATCTGTCTGTCTCACCCCCCCGTCTGTCTCATCCCTCCCTGTCTCTCTCATCCCTCCGTCTGTCTCATCCCTCCTCGTCTGTCTCATCCCTCCTCGTCTGTCTCATCCCTCCTCGTCTCTCTCATCCCTCCGTCTGTCTCATCCCTCCTCGTCTGTCTCATCCCTCCTCGTCTGTCTCATCCCTCCTCGTCTCTCTCATCCCTCCCTGTCTCTCTCATCCCTCCCTGTCTCTCTCATCCCTCCTCGTCTGTCTCATCCCCCCTTCGTCTGTCTCATCCTTATCTGTCTGTCTCACCCCCCCGTCTGTCTCATCCCTCCCTGTCTGTCTGTCTCTCTCATCCCTCCGTCTGTCTCATCCCTCCCTGTCTCCCTGTCTGTCTCATCCCTCCCTGTCTGTCTCATCCCTCCCTGTCTGTCTCATCCCTCCCTGTCTGTCTCATCCCTCCCTGTCTCTCTCATCCCTCCTCGTCTGTCTCATCCCCCCTTCGTCTGTCTCATCCTTATCTGTCTGTCTCACCCCCCCGTCTGTCTCATCCCTCCCTGTCTCTCTCATCCCTCCGTCTGTCTCATCCCTCCTCGTCTGTCTCATCCCTCCCTGTCTGTCTCACCCCCCCTTTGTCTGTCTCATCCCTATCTGTCTGTCTCACCCCCCCATCTGTCTCACCCCCCGTCTGTCTCATCCCTCCCTCCCTCCCTGTCTGTCTGTCTGTCTCATCCCTCCCTGTCTGTCTCTCTCTCATCCCTCCCTGTCTGCCTGTCTGTCTCATCCCTCCTCGTCTGTCTCATCCCTCCTCGTCTGTCTGTCTCTCTCATCCCTCCCTGTCTGTCTGTCTGTCTCATCCCTCCCTGTCTGTCTGTCTCTCTCATCCTTCCCTGTCTGTCTGTCTGTCTCATCCCTCCCTGTCTGTCTGTCTCTCTCATCCTTCCCTGTCTGTCTGTCTGTCTCATCCCTCCCTGTCTGTCTGTCTGTCTCATCCCTCCCTGTCTGCCCCGCCCGTCACAGTGTGTTGGACAGCAGGGTCCTGTGAGATGTTACCTGGCTCCTGATCTGAACTCCTTCATGATGGACTCCCGCTCTTTCTGAGGCATGTCTCCGTGCATCGAGGACACCGTGAAGTTGGCCTCTCTCATCTTCTCAGTCAGCCAGTCCACCTGAAACACACGCACACAGACTCCAGTTCCCACAAAGCTTTGCTGCTGCTGCAGGACTGACAGGATGATGTGGAGGAAGAGGAGCAGACTGACCTTCCTCTTGGTGTTACAGAAGATGACGGCCTGAGTGATGGTCAGAGTGTCGTACAGGTCACACAGAGTGTCAAACTTCCACTCTTCTCTTTCCACCGCCACAAAGAACTGTTTGATCCCCTCCAGGGTCAGCTCGTCTCTGAGGGACACACAGTGAGAGACACACTGTCAGCACTACACACTGTCTCTGAGGGACACACAGTGAGAGACACACTGTCAGCACTACACACTGTCTCTGAGGGACACACAGTGAGAGACACACTGTCAGCACTACACACTGTCTCTGAGGGAATATTTTCATTTGTTTTCCTGAATATTTCCTGGATTTTTTTTTTTAATGAATATTTTCTGTAAGTACACTGACACTTGTACAAAAAGGCTGAGTACCAGGAGTCCCTGGAAGCAGTCCCCTGCTTCATAATAGCCCCTTTTCCACCACAGGAACTTTTATCATTTAACCGGGATTTTGAAAAACCTCGGCATGTTCCCACCGAAATTACCCGGAAAAAAAAAACTTTCCCTCAACCCCAAACTTTACCTGAAAAATGTACCTAGTAGGGGGATAAGACTTTTCACATTACCCGGAATTCTTGAGGGGCGGGGCTGTGTGCTGAAGAACGCTGATTGGTGGAACACACACTTGCAGTGTTCCATACTTCCTGGCACGGGCAGCTGCTGCAAACTTTATTTCATTTCTACAAGCTTCACTTTGTTTGCATTTTGATTAAGGATGGGTACTGAAACCCATATCAAAGACTGTAGTTTTGATAAGTGCTAACGGTATCATTTCTTTTGTGCTTGAACTCCTACACACACACACACACACACACACACACGGTAATCTGTGAACAGCCAAGCGGTCGCGGTGGAAACAAAGTGAAGATAACTCGAAAATGACTCGAGTTGACAGCAGCTACACTCGTTACTGTAAGTGACATTAACCCTTAGTGAGTAAGAAGCCAATACTTTATCAATACATGTGTTCAGCAGCATGAACATGTAAACATGTAGACAGTGATATTCAATATGCTCCGCCCACAGTCTCTCATCCACCGACACTAATGTTATGTCTGACATAGGGATGTAACGATTACCGATATTACGGTAAATTTCGGTTAATTTTTACACGGTGAGAATTACCGTTTATGTTTAAATTAATTGCATTATCGCGGTGGATTATCGGGACATGTAATAACAGCCTCATTCAAGTCTTGCGATGCAGGCGCTGCGTGAATGCGTAGCATGTGTAAACACAAAGAATGAAAACATGGCAGAAGTTGGTGATAGCGACACACAGGACATTTCCCCTCCAACTGAACGCACAGAGTCTGAGGTCTGGGTGTACTTTGGGTTTCTGAAGAATGCCGAGGGACAGCTGGTGGAGGACAACTATCCTGTGTGCAGAACATGCAGAAAGAAAGTTGCTGCGAAGGGTAGCAACACTACAAATCTGCTGGCTCATCTCCATGACCATCATCCACAGCTTTACAGCCAATGCAAGTTATGCTATGCAAATGTCAGTTATTGTGTGAGGGACTTCAGTTTTACTGAGATTGTCATAATGTGTAACTCTTGACGTATACGAGACATTTGAGCCGTATCTGTCCTCCTAAACAGCGACTAGGTTTTCCGTTTTCGTTTAAGACACTTAGGAGCTAATACTAGCTGACTAGCTAATAGCCGTATTAGCAGCTATGTTGCTAACGTTAAGCGTTTCAAAACGAAACGGAGCTGTAAACACTGAGCGGAGCCGACAGAATATAAACCGACATAACGTAATGCTAACTGAGATCAACTATGATTGAATCACTGTGACTATGGTTATTGTATGGCGAGCTAGAATCGATACAGACGGCCAGTTATGCTTTCTCGATATCAGCTCAAAGAAACAACATAAAACGCTGCCGTGTTAACCTTTGCCCGAGAGCCTTAATGGGGGCTCTCGGTTTTATAAGGTTAATTAAATTCACTGCTTATAGTCTTGACCTAACACACACACACACACACACACACACACACACGAGCATGCACTCCTTTTCTCATACAGGCGCTGACTCCTGACTCACATGCACACTTCTAATGTGTGAATTATTCTGTGTTATGATGACCATTGCCCTTAGGGTTTTTTGGGTTTCTCCTGCACATTTGTGATATCTATTCTATATATTGTATGTTTTTTGTTTTACTCTTGTTTTGTTTTATATATACACTAAACAAAAATATAAACGCACCACTTTTGTTTTTGCTCCCATTTTTCATGAGCTGAACTCAAAGATCTAAAACATTTTCTATCCACACTAAAGACCATTTCCTCACAAATATTGTTCACAAATCTGTCTAAATCTGTGTTAGTGAGCACTTCTCCTTTGCCGAGATAATCCATCCCACCTCACAGGTGTGGCATATCAAGATGCTGATTAGACAGCATGAATATTGCACAGGTGTGCCTTAGGCTGGCTACAATAAAAGGCCACTCTGAAATGTGCAGTTTTGCTTTATTGGGGGGGGGGGGGGGGGGCTCACACAGTGCAACACATCTCCTTCACATAGAGTTGATCAGGTTGTTGATTGTGGCCTGTGGAATGTTGGTCCACTCCTCTTCAATGGCTGCGCGTAGTTGCTGGATATTGGCAGGAACTGGAACACGCTGTCGTATACGCCGATCCAGAGCATCCCAAACATGCTCAATGGGTGACATGTCCGGTGAGTATGCTGGCCATGCAAGAACTGGGATGTTTTCAGCTTCCAGGAATTGTGTACAGATCCTTGCAACATGGGGCCATGCATTATCATGCTGCAACATGAGGTGATGGTCGTGGATGAATGGCACAACAATGGACCTCAGGATCTCGTCACGATATCTCTGTGCATTCAAAATGCCATCAATAAAATGCACCTGTGTTCGTTGTCCATAACATATGCCTGCCCATACCATAACCCCACCGCCACCATGGGCCACTCGATCCACAGCGTTGACATCAGCAAACCGCCCCCCCCACACGACGCCACACATGCTGTCTGCCATCTGCCCTGAACAGTGAAAACTGGGATTCATCCATGAAGAGAACACCTCTCCAACGTGCCAGACGCCATCGAATGTGAGCATTTGCCCACTCAAGTTGGTTACGACAACGAACTGCAGTCAGGTCGAGACCCCGATGAGGACGACGAGCATGCAGATGAGCTTCCCTGAGACGGTTTCTGACAGTTTGTGCTAATTGCAGGAATGTCCACCAGAGCTGTTGCCTGTGAATTGAATGTTCATTTCTCTACCATAAGCCGTCTCCAAAGGCGTTTCAGACAGTTTGGCAGTACATCCAACCGGCCTCACAACCGCAGACCACGTGTAACCACACCAGCCCAGGACCTCCACATCCAGCATGTTCACATCCAAGATCGTCTGAGACCAGCCACCCGGACAGCTGCTGCAACAATCGGTTTGCATAACCAAAGAATTTCTGCACAAACTGTCAGAAACCGTCTCAGGGAAGCTCATCTGCATGCTCATCGTCCTCATCGGGGTCTCGACCTGACTGCAGTTTTCTGACCCCCCCCCCCAATAAAGCAAAACTGCACATTTCAGAGTGGCCTTTTATTGTGGCCAGCCTAAGGCACACCTGTGCAATATTCATGCTGTCTAATCAGCATCTTGATATGCCACACCTGTGAGGTGGGATGGATTATCTCGGCAAAGGAGAAGTGCTCACTAACACAGATTTAGACAGATTTGTGAACAATATTTGTGAGGAAATGGTCTTTAGTGTGGATAGAAAATGTTTTAGATCTTTGAGTTCAGCTCATGAAAAATGGGAGCAAAAACAAAAGTGGTGCATTTATATTTTTGTTCAGTGTATTTTTACTCTTGTGCTAATAAATAAATAATATATAAATTGTTTACATATTTTGCTGACAAATAAGCTTTGTTCCTGTAATGTGTTTACATATTTTGTTCATTTAAAATAAATTTTTCTGTTGCTGTGCCAATCCCTTGCCCCTTTAACGTGAAAGTTTCATTTTAATATAAGATTTTGGCTGTTAACATTTTGGTATGATAAGGAAGTTACAAGATTTAGTGAAGTTATTTCAATGTATCTATTTTTTTTAACATTTTACAGCGCTTGAAAAAAATATCGCGATATTATCGTTTACCGTGATAATTTGGTCACTATAATCGAGTTATCAAATTTTCGATATCGTTACATCCCTAGTCTGACACAAGAACAGCACGCTAGTTCAGCTGATAGTGAATTGTTCCTAATGAGCTCTAATGACAGCTGTCTGTTTGGAGACTAACTTAGTTTGACACTTAAAATACTTTAAACTGAGCTGCTGGCTGAGACAAACAGCCCCAACTCTCTACACCAGCACATAACCAGCCAAGCTGGCCTGGGCCAAATACAGGACACACGCCGAATCATCTACGCCATCAGCCTGATTTGAATACATTTTCCAGGACTTTGAAGTGCGGTGGAAACACAAACCACACAGATTACCAGGAATTCTATTACCCAGGTAAATAAATTCCTGGTAATAAAAGTTCCCGGAAATGTTGGTGGAAAAGGGGCTATTTTCTAGATGTTTTGTCCTGAATATTTTCTAGTTTTTTTCCTGAATATTTTCTAGTTGTTTTTCTGAACATTTTCTATGAGTACATTGACACTTCTGTACAAAAAGGCTGAGTACCAGGAGTCCCTGGTTGCATTGAACACAACAGATTATCAAGGACGCAAAGACGAACCAGGGAGATCTAGCAGTCCTGTGGCTTATGGCACAGTACCCTACAAGTTGGTCGACTACACACTCAAAGCCTACCACGTCCCACAAAAGGCACAGCAGCTTGTCCGGAACTACTTCGGGCACTTCAAGATGCACTTCACCTCTGGTGACTTCACTACCAACTGGCAGAGGCTGGAAGTCAGAATCATGACCGGATGTACAATCTCGGTGATTCTGTTCGTAGCTGCATTGAACTTCCTGGTCAAGGCAGTGGAGAAGCCTAGATGGGGAGCTGTACTCTTGAGCGGCATCCAACAGGTCCCAGTTAGGGCCTTTATGGACGACTTGACAATCACAGTGAGGTCAGTCCCAGAGGGCAGATGGATTTTGGAAGATCTGGTAGAGCTCACTAAAACAGCTAGAATGGAGTTCAAACCTTCGAAATCCATAAGCCTAGTCCTGAAGTGGGCCCGTGTTAAAGACCACTGCCGGTTTCAGACAAGTGAAGACATCATTCCAACTGTCACTGAGAAGCCAGTTAAGAGCTTAGGAAGGTGGTACAGAGCTGACCTCAACAACAAAGCAAGTGCGAAGGAGATGCTCAACCAAGCAGAAGAGTGGCTAGGGGCCCTGGTGAGGAGTGGCCTGCCCAGCAAGTACAAGGCATGGGGCTACCAGCACGGCATCCTTCCAAGGCTCCTGTGGCCACTGCTTGTGTATGAGGTTGACAACAGTGGCAGCTTTGGAAAGGAAAATTAACAACTTCATCAGGAGGTGGCTGTCTGTCCCCAAAAGGTGTTGCTCTCTTGGCGTCTACAGTTCCGGGAGCAAGCTGCAGCTGTCAATTACATCAGTTGTGGAGGAGTTTAAGACAGCCAAAGTCCTGTTAGCCATGACGTTGCAGTACAGTGACGACCAGGCTGTGCGGCAGGCAGACATCATAGTCAAGACAGAACAGAAGTGGAAAGCCAGCAGAGCTGATAGGTGAAGACCTGAAAGGCTGAGGGAGCAGTTGCAGGATGCTGGTTCTGCTGTCAAGCCCCACTGAGGTGTCATGGGCTAGTTGATGAAACACCGGTAAAGTGGGGTGCCCACTTGAAAACCCAGTGAAGTCACAAGGTCTGAAACATAAAGCTCTGCCCTCAGTTGAAGACGTCTGAAGGGAGCAATTTCTATGCCAACCACCCCACATAAGGCGCAGGAGGCAACTCCTGCCAAGTGCGGTGGCTGCGATATACCCTCATCGTGTAAAGACATTCTAGATTCTTCTTCTTTGAATATTTTCTGGATTTTTTTCCCTGAATATTTTCCAGATGTTTATTCCTGATTATTTTCTGGATGTTTTTTTAATGAATATTTTCTGACGAATATTTTCTAAATGTTTTTTCACAAATATTTTCTAGTATTTTTTTTGTTGTTGTTTTTCCTGAGTATTTTCTGGATTTTTTTTTCCCAGAATGTTTGCTAGATGTCCCATCCCGTCCCAATGAATATTCTCTGGACGTTATAATGAATATTCTCTGGACATTACAATGAATATTCTCTGGACGTTATAATGAAAATTCTCTGGACGTTACAATGAATATTCTCTGGATGTTATAATGAATATTCTCTGGACGTTATAATGAATATTCTCTGATGTTTCTGGGTGTTTCTGCACTGACCGTTTGACCAGGATGCGGATGGGGTCAGTCATGAACTTGTTGGTCATCTCCAGGATCTCGTGTGGCAGCGTGGCGCTGATCAGGACTACCTGTGTGGCTGGAGGCAGGTAACGGTACACGTCGTAGATCTGCTCCTTAAAACCTGAACGACAAACGACAATGATGATGAGTCTAGCTTCCGTTTCTGAGGACAGCGACACCATCAGCAGGAAGGAGACACCGTAAATATAATAACATAAACCAATATGAATGGTAGGGGAAACACTGCACTGTCAGGATTAAGAGATTTAAAGACAGAGACAGAGAGAAACAGAGACAGAAAGAGACAGGGACAGAGAGAGACAGGGACAGAGAGAGACAGGGACAGAGAGAGACAGGGACAGAGCGACAGAGAGAACAGAGAGAGAACAGAGACAGACACAGGGACAGCTGATGAAATAACTCTGTGTCTCAGATCATCAGGACAGTGTCCTCTGACTGTCTCACGATCCAGACTGGTGGGTAACAGGAGGTCAAGACTTTACAGCTCTGGATCATCCCTCAGCTCTCAGTCAGAGCTGCCTCTTCTTCTTCCTTCTCTTTACTCTCCTCACTCTTCCTCCTCCTCCTCCTCCTGTCTCTAATAGCAGTCACTAGAATCAGACCAGTCAGCAGCAGCCAATCAGAGCTGTTCGACATGTCAGATTTTAGTGACTGTTGAATGTCCAATGAGAAAGTCTGTAGCCCGGCTGCCATGTTCTGGGCTCTGATTAGTTGTTTTCAGTCACATGCAGTGAGGTCATCAGAGACATAGATTAAGATCTCTCTCTCACACACTCTCTCACACACACACACACACACACGTGACATCACAGCTCTTTCCAGGTGTCTCACCTTTGTTGAGCATCTCGTCAGCTTCGTCCAGAACCAACATCTTGATGGCTCTCGTCCTCAGACTCCTGCGACGAATCATATCTGCAGACAAACAACACACTCGGTTCAACTTCCTCTCGGCTCCGGACATTGATTGGCGAGTCTCTGAGGTCTGGAGAACGCCACGAGACTTGTTGTCAGGTAAACTAACCAAAAACTCGTCCAGGTGTCCCCGCCACCACGTGCTGACCGTAGTCCAGTTTCCTGATGTCCTCGCCCACATTGGTCCCTCCGATGCAGGCGTGACACTGGACGTTCATGTAGTCTCCCAGAGCCAGCAGCACCTGAACACAGACAAACAGCCAATCAGAAACCAGAACACAGCTACCGTTCTCACTGCTGATTGGCTGGGTATGACCGCGAGGGCGGGGCTACCTTCTGAATCTGTCCGGCCAGCTCTCTGGTTGGAGCGAGGATCAGAGCCTGCGTCTCCCTCACCTGCACACAGGAAACGCATCACAGCATGATGTCATCAAAAACTCAAGTTCCTCTGTGTGACATCATCTGATCAGAGGACACGATACAGACCATAATGACCATGACTTCAGTCTCATGATCATAAATAAGATGGACAACACATCTCCTCCCACTGTACAGAGGTGAAGCTAAAACATCACAGTGCGGTGGTGACATCATACAGTGCCAGAGTCTGGGCAGCAGCAAGCTCTGTGGTTTCCCGCCCATACACCTGTCTGACCAATCGCAAGCAGCGCCACTGACTGTGAGCTCACTGATTGGCCTTGTGGACCACGTGACCCTGTGGCTGAGCCTGCTGCATTCTGCTGACACAAAGGTGAAGTTTTGGATTTCTGCGGCAAAACATTTTTATCAGAACTCACCTGGATGTCGAGACACTGCAGCACCGACACGCAGAAGGTGGCCGTCTTTCCTGTTCCAGACTGAGACCTGAACACATCACAGACCAGCTGTTAGAGCACATCAAGATCAGCACTAGTCTTGCACCCATTACAATTTTTTGGGCCGATTGCAATTACATTTTTTCTAAACCACTTTACAGCACACAAGATATTGCAGTATTTTCTATCTTTCCTTTATTAGAACATTTTAACAGGGAAAAAAACATAAAATTCATACAGGGTTTTACATCTTCAAAATACAGTGTTATGGACATTCTTATTTTAACAACGAGAAAAAAGGTGCAGATTTGAACAGGCTGCCGCTCCCGTGAGAACGCTCCTGCCAGTAAGCGCGTGCCCACGTGCATCTTCAGCACGTGGGCACGCGCCTTGTCAGTTTCAAGCGGCGCCTGCAGCAGCGAGAGCTCCGCTTCGTTAAGTTTAATGCGTACAATTAACAACTTTCTCCTTCCCTCTTTTGATGTGAGTGTGAGTGCTTAAGGTGAGAAGCCGCCCATGACGTTTACAGATTGTATATGCATATTTGTAAGAACTGAGTGGAAAGCTATTTTTCCTTTTGTTTATTTCTCACACACACACACACACACACACACACACACACACACGCTACACTTGTAAACCTCCTGTATTGAAAATTAAAGTATCCTCTCGAACCTGATTCTCTAGCCGGAATCATTTATTCCATAGTTATCCTACCCAAACTAGTGTGTCCCTGAGGTCCCCTTCCTGGATCAGAATGATCCGGATTTTGGAGTCCTCGTTTTTGATATCCGAGATCAAATTGATCTTGAAGATTTGGTCCTGGTTTTTCAAACAATTTTCAGATAGGATCATTCTGATCCAGATACCACAAGATCAGGATTACAGAATCTGGATTTGAGGTCTTTGGATGTACAGTGGTGGAAAAAAGTTTTCGGACACCCCATGCATTTGTGAAATATTGCATTAAGAATCACTCTTAGGTCTTCAAGTGCAATTTCTTTTAGTACAGTCACAGCCAAAATACTAAATAAATCCTAAAAAAGCCATTAAAACTTAAAATTGATTGGTTCCATAAAAACACATAAGAAATTTTGAGTATTGGGTCATTTTGGTACCAGTGATGAAGGTCGTTCTTTTTATTAAAAGACACAATTTTTGTTGCTAAGCTTCGTGTCTACATAAAGCCAGCACATTTGAAAGTTCTTCAGACACAAAAATGGCTAAAACAAGGAACCTAACACAGGAAACATGCCTGAAGATAAAGATTCTCAGCCAGGAAGGGTACAGCTGCCGCCAGATAGCCAGGAAGTGCAGATGCAGTCCTTCAGCAGTTGGAAACACTCTGCAGAAATACAGACGAACCAACAGCTTGGAAGACAAACCAAGATCTGGGCGTCCAAGGGTTTCTTCAGCAAGAAATGACCGCATCCTGATCCGCATGTGCAGGCAAAACCACCGAATGACATCACAGGAGCTTCAGCAGCAGTGGTCAAACCAAACTGGTGTCCAGTGTTCCACCCGCACTGTACGTGGCCGACTTTTAGATCACGGCTTAAGGTCCTACAAGGCTATCAAGAAGCCCCTGATCAGTGAGAGACAGAGGTTAGCCCGGCGTCGTTGGGCCCAGGCACACAAGAACTGGACAGCCAGGAATTGGAAGAAGATTTTGTGGTCAGATGAGTCCAGTTTCCAGCTTTATCTTCCTCCTACTAATGTGAGGGCAATGCAGGAGGCCAGGCGAAGCATTATCTCCAGCATGTACAGTACCTACTGTCAAGCATGGTGGAGGCAGTATCATGGTTTGGGGATGCATGAGTGCTGCTGGTGTTGGTCATCTCACTGTCTGCGATGGCACATTGAACTCTACCAAGTATTGTACCATTCTCCAAACCCACATGCTCCCTTCTGCGCGTGCACTGTTCCGTCGAGGTAAAAACTGGATGTTTCAACAAGATAATGCCCCTTGCCACACATCCAAGGCCAGTAGAACTTGGCTGCAGGAGCACAGTATCCAGGTCTTAGAGTGGCCAGCTCAATCCCCAGACATGAGCCCCATTGAAAATCTGTGGTGGATTATCAAAAGGTCTGTTTCAAAGCATAAACCAAAGAATTGAGAAGAATTAAAAGCAGTAATTCAAGAAGAATGGGACAAGATTACCCCTCAATAGTGTGAAAGGCTCGTGGGGAACATGCCAGCCAGGATTAGAGCTCTACTACGTGCCAATGGCAGGACTACTAAATATTAATTTGATGATGTGATGGTTTATTTATTTTTTGTTCAGTTTTGAACACATTCTCTGTTATTTGTTGACTTTGACACCGACAATGTTGAGAACTGACATATTGAAACTGTCAAGAATTTAGTTTTGTTAGTTTTTCTTGTAAACAATAAACAAAAAAATATAATTTGTATTTGTTTGTATCTGTCTAATGCAGCCACACCTTTTGAAACACAAAAAAGATTTTTCCACAAATATTTCATGATAATATTTGAGATTGTGTAAAATTTTAAGGGTGTCCGAAAACTTTTTTCCACCACTGTAGACTGACTACCATGATCATCCCAGATGTATTTTTACCCCTCATCTATTTTTATTTTGTTATTCTTCATGTTGCCTTCAGCACAAGATTATGTTGTTTGTCACTTGTTTAAGACAATAGATGCAATTGTGAATTCACTACAAAAGCAATTCAAAGTTGCTTTGGAACAAAGTGTCAGCTAAATGACCCTCCCCCCTTCTTTCTTTTTCATTTTGGCTTTGTTGTGTTTTTTGGTTGATTTTTTTTTTTGTATGGTGTTAACTATGTATGAAAGGACAGCAGTTATACATTTTCTGTTTGCTCAATTTATGAGTTTTGTCTTGGCTGTCTGGAATAAAACAAAACAGAGTTAAAAAGAAAAAACAAAACAAAGTTATTTTGAGTTACATGTGGGAATTGGCTGGGTCTAGTGACCAGTAGGAATATCTAGGATGTGATAACGTGCTTTGGTATTTATTGTGCTTTGTGTAATATTAACATGTATTTTGTTTACTACTGATTTTGTACGGCAGCTCTTATGATGAGAAGTAATGTAGCCTAGGCTATATTTTGTAATCTGACATTCTGGTTTCACAAACTTCAGTTTCCCAGTAAAGTTAAGAAAACAAATTGAATGGTGTCAGACAGTATCCCTCTGTCCAGCCTGACGGCCGGCATTAGTACACTGTGCAATGTGCCATGTGTCCTCCATCTCTCTACATCCACCTTGAATCCATGCTTCCAGTGGGATCAGGATAATCCTGATTTTTAGCTTCAAAACTATCCCAATCTCCACCTTAGAATTTTGAAATACCCCAAAACAGCGTTTGATCAGGATTCTGGGTAGGACTGGATTACCTAATCCATATCCCAATTTGACTAGGATCAGGATCACATATCCTGGTTTGAAATACCCAATTGTGAGATTTAATCCTATCCAGACCAGTCTGATCCAGATTAAAAGTTTTGAAATACTGGGCCCAGAGGATCAGCACAGAACCCAGAGGATCAGCACAGATGTGGGGTCAGGTCTTACTGGGCGATGACGTCTCTGCCTTTGATGATCTGTTTGATTGCTCTCTGCTGGATCGCTGATGGCTTCTCAAAACCTGAAACCCAAAACAAAAGTGGGTCACATGACATGTGATATATATGTGTATATATATATATATATATATATATATGTGTGTGTGTGTGTGTGTGTATGTATATTATTACATGTTCACATCATGAACCTGGCTGCTACACCTGTAAACACCGTCACACTGTATGAACCTGTGACTGACTGAACTTATCTCCGTTACACATTAAAATCACCTGAAGCTCCCGGTGTGTTTACCGGCTCCGGTTGTTGCGCAGACCGTGTAGGAAAACACAGCGGAAGTTTCCGTTAGCGGGAGTAGCTACTAGCTAACGGTTAATGCTAACAGAAGTGTCGGTGAGCAGTTAAATAACAAAAATCATCAGTCAATCTAAAGTTCCCTAAACACTTATAAAAACCCTGTTAACACCCATTAACGGATTTTATTTCGTTCCTATCTTTAAAAACATCGCAGTGACGTTAGCTGTTAGCTTTAACATCCTCCCACCGGAGGCCGCACAAATCCCCGGCCTACCGTAGGCGTAGATGCCGCGTAGCAGGTCCTCCCGGAGTCCCATGGTGTCGAAGGTAGGGGTGACGTCCACCTCCTCGCTGGTCTCAAACTCCACCTTGGTCATGTCCTCCTCCCTCAGGAGTCTCTTTCTGCCCTGCGCCCCGGCAGCAGCCATCTCTCACTCTGAGCTCTTTATTCCGCTGAAACTGGACCGACGCTGCGCCGCTGCCGCTCAGCTAACTGCTAACCGCTAACACGGGGGAAGAAAGACCGCCGCACGTGTCGCACCGATGACGTATGCTGCCAGCGACGCGACAGGTTTTTTTTTCTTCTTTTTCTTTTTTTAAGTTTAATGGCGGCTGGAGGAACAGCTTCAATGCGCACCACCGCCACCTGCTGGACATGGAGTGTGGCGCGGCAGCTCGGCAGGAGGCTGAATGGTCATGTTCCTATTGTTCCTGTTGCTCTGTGTGTTTTCCTTCATGTCCTTCCAGGTAGATTCTCGATGTAACACTTTGCTTTTCTTCAGTCAGTAATACTATTGACTCCCTTCTTTCTGTTGCAGTCTATTAAACATGTCTGCTGTTAGTGTGAACACGGCCCAGCAGGATCTCCTCTCCTCAGACAGGTAATGACCATCTCTTCCCACTCCGTCATCTTCCAGCACCGACATCAAGTCCCGACACCTCTGCCAGGTTTTGTGTTTTTAATAATTTTCTTAATTTTTCATGGCATTTTTTTTTTCCAAGAAAATTTGAGGGAGAGGGCAGAAGTTTTCTTTGAAGATTTTTGGCTTTTTCTTCTCTTTAAAAATTTTGGCCATTTCTTTTTCAAATTTGGGTTGTTTTTTTTTTTAAAGAAAACATGCCTTTGCATGTTTTCTTTAAAAATGACACCACACATCATAACCAGAAACTGTAAAAACAGAAATTATCAGAAAAACAAAAGAGCTTAAAATATTGATAATGTGATAACGGATCAATCACTTTGCTCTACGTCTCTTTTAGTTTGGCCAAGATAAAGTGTGTGAATGAACAAACCAGCGTGAAGGAGGAGCGATGACTGAACGTCACTCCCACACAGTTTCTCTCCAAGTCTTTTTATTGATTGATAATTGATTGATTGATTTCTTCAGCTCTGTTCAGCAGAAACAACCTGCTGCTAACAAACAACTGATGATGCTGTTTAGAAATAAATGTAAATGAGTGAATGAAGACACGAGGTCAGAGGTCACACAGCTGACAACTGACCTGTCTCCCTTTGTCAAAGTCTAAAAAAATACAGTTCAGTTTAGAAAATAAATCCTCATGTCTGTTTAGAGTCTGACCAGGTCCTGTGGGTCTGACGAGGATCAGCAGGTCCAGCAGAAACAGAAAATCCTCAAACTGAAGCTGAATCCAGATGTGATTACTTCCTGTCATCAGCCTGAGAGCAGCTCAGCGTCTGTTTGATTCCTGATCGTCTTCTGATGACTCATCAATCCAACACAGTCCAGCAGCTGACCATCAGTTCTCACATGATCGAGTGTCCTTAAACGCACCAACAGAACTTAAGTGATGTCAGCCTGACGTGGAGACTCAACAGGAAGTGTCCTGAAACTGGAGACGTAAACATGATTCATGGTTTTTGGGTGAACTGTTTCTTGGACATGTTTTTGGCACTTTTAATTTTTTAATTATAAAGTGAAACACAACAATACATTCATGTGACAAACACACACAGGTGAGTGTGTGATGATGTCATGCCTGGTCATGCTGTCACATCATCACAACATTCACCTGAACATCAGGCTGATGACATCATCAGTTTCAGGGTCATTAATGTTTTCTGTTGTAGATGTTTTATTCCGATGAAAAACTGTTGCGCTTTATTCTGAAAATCACTTCCTGTGTGAGGCGTTTAACGATCAGCTGCTGCAGAGTGCTGTTGTTGTTTACATGATGATGAAAAACAAAGTAAACAAGAAGTTCATTGCATCATCATCATGTGTTTGTGTAAGAGACAGTCATGTGACACTCAGTCGTCTTTTGATTGGTGGACGTCCAGACTGACGACCTGCAGCTCCGTCAGGTTACTGCTGCTCTGCTGACTGATCACCATCTGTCCAGACAGGAAACACACGTTACTGTAGAACTACTGTAGTATCTGATGTATCTGTGGTACTATTTGTAGTATTTGTACAATCTGTACTATCTGGAGTACTCTCTGTAGTATCTGTAGAACTATCTGTAGTATCTGTAGTACTATCTGTAGTATCTGTAGAACTATCTGTAGTATCTGATGTATCTGTAGTACTATTTGTAGTATTTGTACAATCTGAACTATCTGGAGTACTCTCTGTAGTATCTGTAGAACTATCTGTAGTATCTGTAGTACTATTTGTAGTATTTGTACTATCTGTAGTATCTGTAGTACTATTTGTAGTATTTGTACAATCTGTACTATCTGGAGTACTCTCTGTAGTATCTGTAGAACTATCTGTAGTATCTGTAGTACTATCTGTAGTATCTGTAGAACTATCTGTAGTATCTGATGTATCTGTAGTACTATTTGTAGTATTTGTACAATCTGTAGTGCTCTCTGTAGTATCTGTACTATCTGTAGTATCTGTAGTATCTGTAGTACTATTTGTAGTATTTGTACTATCTGTAGTATCTGTAGAACTATCTGTAGTATCTGTACTATCTGTAGTATCTGTAGTACTATTTGTAGTATTTGTACTATCTGTAGTATCTGTAGAACTATCTGTAGTATCTGATGTATCTGTAGTACTATTTGTAGTATTTGTACAATCTGTACTATCTGGAGTACTCTCTGTAGTATCTGTACTATCTGTAGTATCTGTAGAACTATCTGCAGTATCTGTACAATCTGTACTATCTGGAGTACTCTCTGTAGTATCTGTACTATCTGTAGTATCTGTAGAACTATCTGTAGTATCTGTACAATCTGTACTATCTGGAGTACTCTCTGTAGTATCTGTACTATCTGTAGTATCTGTAGAACTATCTGTAGTATCTGTACAATCTGTACTATCTGGAGTACTTTCTGTAGTATCTGTACTATTTGTAGTATCTGTAGTACTATTTGTAGTATCTGTACTATCTGTAGTATCTGGAGTACTCTCTGTAGTATCTGTACTATCTGTAGTATCTGTAGAACTATCTGTAGTACCTGTAGAACTATCTGTAGTATCTGATGTATCTGTAGTACTATTTGTAGTATTTGTACAATCTGTACTATCTGGAGTACTCTCTGTAGTATCTGTACTACTGTAGTACTCTCTGTACTATCTGTAGTACTATCTGTAGTATCTGATGTATCTGTTGTACTATGTGCAGAACTATCTGTACTATCTGTAGTACTATCTGTACCATCTGTTGTGCTATCTGTAGAACTATCTGTAGAATCATCTGTAGTATCTGCAGTACTTTCTGTAGTATTATCTGTAGATCTTACTATAGTACTATCATTAGTACTGTCTGTAGTACTGTCTGTAGAACTATCTGTAGAAGTATCTGTAGTATCTGTAGATCTTTCTGTAGTACTATCTGTAGAACTATATGTAGAACTATCTGTAGTATCTGTAGATCTTTCTGTAGTACTTTCTGTAGAACTATATATAGTACTATTTGTAGAACTATCTGTAGTACTATGTGTACTACTATCTGTACTACTATCTGTACTATCTGTAGTACTATCTGTAGAACTATATATAGTACTATCTGTAGTACTATCTGTACTAGTATCTGCACTACCATCTGTACTACTATCTGCAGTACTATCTCTACTATTTGTACTACTGTCTGTACTATCCGTAGTACTATCTGCAATACTATCT
The DNA here is from genome assembly GCF_011397635.1 of Epinephelus fuscoguttatus. NCBI lineage: Eukaryota > Metazoa > Chordata > Actinopteri > Perciformes > Serranidae > Epinephelus > Epinephelus fuscoguttatus. Next base: position 270,874 of record NC_064754.1, read on the forward strand.
GTAGAATTATCTGTACTATTTGTACTACTATCTGTACTACTATATGCAATACTATCTGTACTACTATCTGTAGAACCATCTGTACTACTATCTGCAATACTATCAGTACTACTATCTGCAGTACTATCTGTACTATTTGTACTACTATCTGTACTATCTGTAGTACTATCTGTACTATTTGTACTACTATCTGTACTGCTATCTGTACTATCTGTAGTACTATCTGTAGAACTATCTGTACTATTTGTAGTACTATCTGTACAACTATCTGTACTATCAGTAGTACTGTCTGTAGAACTTTCTGTACTACCATCTGTAGAACTATCTGTACTATCTGCAATACTATCTGTAGTACTATCTGCAGTACTATCTGTACTATTTGTAGAATTATCTGTACTATTTGTAGTACTATCTGTACTACTATCTGTAGTACTATCTGTACTACTATCTGTAGAACTATCTGTAGAACTATCTGTACTACTATCTGTACTATCAGCTGTACTGTCAGCAGTAGTATCAGCAGTATGGTACCGGGTGCAGTTGGACTGCAGACACAGGGATCTGAGCGGCGACCGGAGGGAGCGAGGTGAGGAAGACCTGAGGGAGAGGACCTGAGAGACAGAAAATAAAACACACAACCCAACACGTGTTAACATCAACTCAGAGTTCATGTGTACATCACCACAGAAGCAGGATGGTACCTGGGTCATGTGACTGGCCGTGGCCTGTCGAGGGGAAGGTGTTGAGGACGGTGAGGCTGCCGTCACCCAGAGAGGGCGTCGGTGCAGCGTACATCACCGTGTGACCGCCGGGGTACATCATGTGACCTGCTACTGAGGAAGAGGCAGACGAGGACGAGGAAGAGGAGGACACAATGGAGGCAGAAAGACTGGCTGCAGAGACAGACAGACAGAGAGAGAGACAGACAGGGACAGACAGAGACAGACAAACAGAGATAGACAGACATGGTTTTGTGTTAGCTTGCTAAAATGATCTCAGCATAAAGACAATGGAACAATCAGGGCTAACACTAACGTTCAGTGAGACGGAACTTTACCTGAAGAGTTCAACTTCTGTTGTAATCATAGCAAATTGGTAACGTCAACAACGTCAGCAACATCAGTATCGTCAGCAACGTCAGCAACATCAGTATCGTCAGCAACGTCAGTAACATCAGTATCGTCAGTAACGTCAGCAACATCAGTATCGTCAGCAACGTCAACATCAGTATCATCAGTATCGTCAGCAACATCAGTATCGTCAGTAACATCAGTAACATCAGTATCGTCAGTAACGTCAACAACATTAGTATCATCAGTAACGTCAGCAACATCAGTATCGTCAGTAACGTCAGCAACATCAGTATCGTCAGTAACGTCAACAACATTAGTATCATCAGTAACGTCAGTAACATCAGTATCGTCAGCAACATCAGTATCGTCAGTAACATCAGTATCGTCAGTAACGTCAGCAACATCAGTATCGTCAGTAACGTCAACAACATCAGTATCATCAGTAACGTCAGTAACATCAGTATCGTCAGCAACATCAGTATCGTCAGTAACGTCAGCAACATCAGTATCGTCAGTAACGTCAGCAACATCAGTATCGTCAGTAACGTCAACAACATCAGTATCGTCAGCAACATCAGTATCGTCAGTAACGTCAGTAACATCAGTATCGTCAGCAACATCAGTATCGTCAGTAACATCAGTATCGTCAGTAACGTCAGTAACATCAGTATCGTCAGTAACGTCAGTAACATCAGTATCGTCAGTAACATCAGTATCGTCAGTAACGTCAGCAACATCAGTATCGTCAGTAACGTCAACAACATCAGTATCGTCAGCAACATCAGTATCGTCAGTAACGTCAGTAACATCAGTATCGTCAGCAACATCAGTATCGTCAGTAACGTCAGTAATATCAGTATCGTCAGTAACGTCAGTAACATCAGTATCGTCAGCAACATCAGTATCGTCAGTAACGTCAGTAACATCAGTATCGTCAGCAACGTCGGGCTATGGTCTTACCTGTGGAGGAGGCGGGGTTGTTGATGTCGGAGCTGCTCTGATTGGTGGAGGTCTGCTGACTGCTGGGCTGAACCTGAATGGTCTGTAGCTGCTGAGAGACTCCGCCTCCTGGTGGAAACACAGGAGAGCTACATGTCATCCATCAGTCATCATCAGTGTGTCAATAACCAATATTCTCTAATTCAACACAAAAACAAACAGCGTCACCTGCGTCCGTCACATTAAGGGGACAGTTCGCAGATTTTATCCAGCTCTGGGTCGATGTGTAAATGAACTGAGATAACGTTCCCTCCATCTGACCAGGATCATCACCTGAGAGTGCCAGTGTGAAACAGGTCATCTGGCTGTGGCTCAAAAAGTTCTCACTGGTCTCACTGGTCTCACTGGTCTCTTGTGGTCTCTTGTGGTCTCTGTGGTCTCTGTGGTCTCTCTGATTTCTGGTCTCCCTGATTTCTATAGCGATGCTGTTGGGTCAGGACAGCCTTACCAGCGGTAATGGCTGAATGAGGGGCCCCACCAGACCCTGATGGTGAGCAGTAAACTGAGAGCAGCAACATTAACCTTCAGATGAACCATGATTTGAACTGATGACATCACTGCTCCAACGGTTAATGATGTCATTAAAGGCGGTCTACAGACTGTAGGCAACAGTTCGATCAGCCCGTTGGTTCGTTTGTCTGAAGAGAAGAAGAACGCTGCGAACCTTCAAACTGCCCGCTGGTCTCCGAGTGTCTCTGTGTCTGTGGTATTTAATTCCTCAAACCATCCAAAGAACCGATTCAGCTTCCTCAACGAACTGAATCAGTTCTTCGGACGGTTTGAGAAATTAAATACCACCCCCGCAAGGAAAGCTGTCCCTCACCCCGACGAGCAGGCACTCAGACTTGAAACAGTGGATGTGCGGAGGACCCTGAGAAAAGTCAACGCACGGAAGGCAGCAGGCCCTGATAACATTCCAGGACGGGTCGTCAGAGAATGTGCCGACCAGCTGGCCTACGTCCTCACTGACATCTTTAACACCTCGTTGCAGGCTGTTGTACCATCATGTTTCAAGGCTGCCACCATCATTCCAGTGCCTAAGAAATCCAACATCATCAACCTGAACGACCTCCGCCCTGTAGCACTGACCCCCATCATTATGAAGTGCTTCAAGAGGGTAGTGAAGGACCACATCATCTCCAAACTCCCATCATCACTTGACCCATTCCAGTTTGTGTACCAGCCGAACCATTCCACGGAGGATGCCATCTCCTCTGCCTTCCATCTGAGCCTGGAACACCTGGAGGATAAAAACACCCATGTGCGGATGCTGTTTCTGGATTTCAGCTCAGCGTTCAATACAATCATCTCTCAGCACCTGGTGTGCAAACTGGGTCACTTGGGCCTCGGCACCCCCCTATGCAACTGGCTACTGGACTTCCTCACCAGCAGAACCCAGTCTGTACGTGTGAACAATAACATCTCCAGCGTCATCTCCCTGAACACCGGTTCCCCCCAGGGCTGTGTTCTCAGCCCCCTGCTGTTCACCCTGATGACACACGACTGTCGTCCCAGATTCAGTACCGACCACTTCCTGAAGTTTGCAGACGACACAACCGTTTTGGGCCTCATCCGGGGTGACAACAAACTGGCCTACAGGGATGAGGTGAAACATCTGGTGAACTGGTGTAAAGTCAACAACTTGATCCTCAATGTTGACAAGACAAAGGAGATCATTGTTGACTTTAGCAAATCGCGGCCCAGTCATACACTCCTCATCAACGACACTGCAGTGGAGGTCGTCAGTAGCACAAAGTTCCTGGGAGTGCAAATCACCAACAAACTAACCTGGTCCCTCAACACCACCTCCCTGGCGAAAAAGGCACAGCAGCACTTGCACTTCCTGCACCGGATGAGGAGAGCCTCCCTCCCCCCTCCCATCCTGACTACATTCTATAGAGGCACCATCGAGAGTCTGCTGACCGGCTGCATCTCTGTCTGGTTTGGGGCTTGTAAGGCCTCTGACTGGAAGTCTCTGCACAGAGTGGTGAGGACAGCGGAGAAAATCATCGGGTCCCTGCTCCCCTCTATCCGGGACATTGGACATAAGTGCTGCCTGACCAGAGCCCAACACATCTCCTCTGACCCCACCCACCCCCACCATGGACTGTTCTCCATGCTGACCTCTGGCAGGACGTTCTGCAGCATCCGTAGCAGGACGTCCAGATTCAGAGACAGTTTCTTTCCCCTGGCTGTAAGACTATTGAACACTCACATACAATAAATAAACACTCATCTATGGACTGAAACAAATCTCGTTTAATATGTGCACCGATGGTGTATTTGTTGAATGACAATAAAGCAAGTCTAAGTCTCCGTGTGTCATGGATGTTTCAGTCTGTCCACGTCAGGTGTCCACACAGATTTATGACCCTACGTGTTAAATCACGCTGTCACAAATCTTCTCTTCTGACTCCGCCTCTGTTTTATTCACACCTTTCAGATTCAAACAATCAGTCCAGCTGCACACACGGACGAGGAAACAAAGAACCATACCTGATGATGTCACGGGTCGTGTGGGGGTAACAGCTTCTTTATAAGAAACAAGATTCCAGGACTTCTCAAAAACTTTCAAGGACCTTACTTATTCCATGACTTTTCCAGGTTACACACACACACACACAAACACACGGGAGTGGTCATGCTCACCTGCCAGTGACACGGTGGCGGGGAGGCGGAGCAGTGTGGTGGGCGGTGTGGGTGGAGTGTGCAGCGTGGTGGTGGCGGCAGTGGGGCCAGGGGCCCCGGGCCCCTGGATGGTGAGAGGTGGGCCTTGCAGCTGGCTGAGGGGGATGGTGTGTGTGCCGGGGGGCAGCGAGGCACCTGTGGACAGGTGGGGGGGGGGGGGGGGGGTGGCCAGAGACAAGTTAATGAACAGCTGAACATCAGTGAGGTCACTTTTTACAGAGGTTAGACTGATAGGCACGGGGCCGCGTAACTAGTTAGCATGCCAGAGACTCATTCGTTATCGGAATTAACCAGACAAATCGCTCCACCAACTAAGAACGGCCATGCACCACCACCCACAGAATCGAGAAAGAGCTATTAATCTGTCAATCCTTTCCGTGTCCGGGCCAGGTGAAGTTTCCTGTGTTGAGTCAAATTAAGCCGCAGGCTCCACTCCTGGTGGTGCCCTTCCGTCAATTCCTTTAAGTTTCAGCTTTGCAACCATACCGTTTCCCGGACGCTGCCCGGCGGGTCATGGGAATAACGCCGCCGGATTGCTAGTTGGGCAGCACGGTGGTGTAGTGGTTAGCGCTGTCGCCTCACAGCAAGAGGGTTGCCGGTTCGATCCCGGGCGTGGGAGCCCTTCTGTGCGGAGTTTGCATGTTCTCCCCATGTCAGCGTGGGTTCTCTCCGGGCACTCCGGCTTCCTCCCACAGTCCAAAGACATGCAGGTTAATTGGTGACTCTAAATTGTCCGTAGGTGTGAATGTGAGTGTGAATGGTTGTCTGTCTCTATGTGTCAGCCCTGTGATAGTCTGACGACCTGTCCAGGGTGAACCCTGCCTCTCACCCAGTGTCAGCTGGGATAGGCTCCAGCCCCCCCCGAAGCGGTTAGAAGATGAATGAATAGAGGACACGTCCACATGTTTCAGAGGACACATCCACATGTCTCAGAGGACACGTCTCAGTGGACACGTCCACGTCTCAGTGGACACGTCTCAGAGGACACATCCACACGTCTCAGTGGACACGTCTCAGAGGACACATCCACACGTCTCAGTGGACACGTCTCAGTAGGGCTGCACGATTAATCGTAATAAAATCATGATCTCGATTCATATGCATATGCGATCTAATCTTTCAATGGCGGCGATTCTGCTGGCCCCGCCCGTGCCGGGAGTCCGGGCCATCATCTGCATGAAAACAAGTGTTCCCAACGACGCAGCATTATACCATGTGATGCAGAGCGACAGTTTGGAAAGCAGCGAGACAGGGGGGAAACACACTGCTAACTGTAGCCTCAGTTTGTGCCTCATACAGATCTGCTGGTAAAGTTAACTTAGCGTTAGCAAGTGTGATAAAAGACGGCAGAGAGGCGACGTTGTGCAAATAAACCAAAGATTTATTAATTCTCTGTAGCAGTAAACACATGGGCCGATAAAAAACATGTTAACTAACTATGCTAAAGCTTTAAGCTATTCAGGGATGCCGACGATAACATTAACATGACAAACAGCAAGGCTACGGCAAGTTAACGTACTGACACTCCTCAGACAGACACACACATACCGGACAGCCTCTCAGTCCGGTTGCAGTTTTCAACACATCCTTTACTAACTTTTGCGGTGTTTGATCTTGCGGGGATGTAGGCGTCCTGTAGGCGATATTTTTGTGGGCGTGTTACACCAAAACCTGTTTCCCCCCGGCAATATTTTTGCAAGGGCACCGTTGCTGTGGCACCGCCAAGAACGATTGTGATTGGTTGAAAGAAATACAAGCAGCCGGTGTGTTTTTTTCTCCAGTCTCAAAGTGAGAGTCGGCGCAGCCAGATCTTTCTTTTCTTGAGAAAGGTCTGGTGAGCGAGACTAGCTCATGTAGAACACAGGTACCACACAAAAACTTTTACAAAGGGTCATAATGTGCTTCTAGTGACTGTCAAATCGCCAGCGAAAGAAATTTACACTGTGGACACGGAGAACAGCTGCCTGCTCTCATGGAACACAGATCCTCTTAGAATTAAGATGGTTCACTCTGCTCTGCCGCCAGGAACAAACTGGGAGGCAAAGATCCTCTCTGAGGAAGAGGGCTCACTTTGCTGCAGGGTTCACCAAAACATTTTTTGGGGTTTTTTTTTTTTAATAAATTGAACACACACTAAAGAACATACAAGATCCTGTAGAGAATTAATACATATAATACAATACGATAAACATGGTCAAATTAAATGAAGGAAGAGGATTTTTTAAAGGCAAATAAAATATTGGGGATTTATGTAAAAATATACAGAGACATATAAATAATTATATAATTAAAGATACGTAGGCTATGTTAGGTGAATACTCCTGTCAAATGCATGGTGTTGAAACGTTTAATTTTGACTTAATTCCAGGCCTGGAATACCTACCTCAGAAAAATGTTGTTCAACATTGACATTATTGTTAAAATTGTTCAAAAGCTGTAAGAGAAGACAAGAGACTAAAGCTAAAACATGAGTGTTCCCTCTCTGCTGACCAGAGTTTATGTGCCTTGTGTCTCTTGTATCAGGCACAATCATAGGCTTTGTTATTTAATGATAATTTTTTATTATTTATTTATAATTTTTGTTACTTTTCCTTTTGTATCAGGAAATAAGCACAATATATCTTTATGTTGAAAAAAATCGTGAGAGAATCGTGATCTCAATTGTAAGCCAAAAAATCGTGATTCTCATTTTTTCAACAATTGTGCAGCCCTACGCCTCAGAGGACACGTCCACAAGTCTCAGAGGACATGTCCATACGTCTCAGTGGACAGACGAATGAAAATAATGACCATAAGTGATTCCTGCCGTGTGCAACAGCACGTTCAGACAAAAGATCAGCATCAAGACGAGACAGTTTTAAAACGTCGCAGAGAAAAGCGTCAGCGGCGTGAATCCTCAGTCTGAACTGGAAGGTACAAACGGTGGAAATCTTGGAATTTGACAATAAAAATTGAAGTTATAAAAAAATCACATTCGACTGTTGAAATGTTTGTTTTTTTTGCTGTGCCTGAACCGAATGAGCAGAAGAACACGATGCTGCTGTGTCATACTGCGTCCGTCCTCTGCTCTATATGTGTGGTGTTTCACTGAGGGGGCAGAGCTCTGCTTCTCCACACACAGCAGCAGCTGCGCTGTGCTCACTGTGTTAGCAAATCACACCAATATGTCAGCAGCATCATTTAATGTGGACGTAGACAACTTTTCTACTTGTTAGCATGCTAGCTAGCTAACGCTGTAAGCTGATGACCTCCTGGATCAGAACAGAATACAGTAACTGTCAGCACTGATCATTTTACAGAGGACACCACAAGAAAACATGTTCTTAGTTTAGATGATCAAACAGATGATGGATCATAGACTTTTGTTTCTGGCTGTCAGTGATCAGCTTTAGCTAATGTAGATAGCGTGCTAATGTTAGCGAGCCTTTATTTTCCCAGGATGGAGCCTGGGTGCAGACAGGAAGGTAAAATGATCGGTGACTCAAGGAGTGAGACATCTGATTGGCTGCAAACAATCCCCTCTTAGAAAAAAATGCATTTGTGAATCGAGTCACGTCAGGGGAGTCTCCAAACTCGCACACACAAATGCAGGGAAGTTTACGAATTAAAAGCACTTTGTAAATGCAGGTTGGACAGTTCATTTATCAATGTAACAACCTCACAATATGTATTTGATGAAAATTGCAAATACTTCTAAATGCATACATTTGTGAATTTCAATTGCACATATTTAAAACAAGACATATTACAGGTAAGAGGAAGCTCCGCCCACCTACCTGACATCAAGGTGAAGCCTCCAGGAAGCACCACGCCGGCTGATGTCTTCAGCACCGTCCCGTTGGTGGACGAGGACGACTGCCAGGAGGGGGCACTGGTCTGCACCTGCATGGACACCGAGGACGAAGAGGAGGATGGCGTGGCCTGTGTGGTGCCAGGAAGGTTGGACATGGTGAAGGCTGGTTTGATCACATCCTACAGGAAGAGACACACACGCAGTGTTTCCCCTAGGTTTACAGCTCGCGCGTGCGTAACAGCAGCCTTTAGATGGTCATTTACACACTGTCCATAATAATAACCATGTCAGGTAACAAACTGCACCGTGAGACACAACAGTACAAACTGTACCTGACAACACTGGAGACACAGGGCTCAGGTCAGGTTCAGACTTAAACATCAGGAAAATTCGGCCCGAGCCGCGCTCTAGAGTGCTCACCTGAGAGTGCTCACCTGAGAGTGCTCACCTGAGAGTGCGCGTGTGTGTGTGTCTGTGTGTGTGCATCAGGGCGATACAGAGAGCAGAGGAGAATTGCAAAGGTGCGACCATGAAGAGACAGAAATGACATAAGATAAATACACCTGAGACACAGCAGCCAATCACCATCGGCTGCACCTCCTCCGACGTCCACTAGAACCTGCTCCGATCAGTCTCATTGGAACTGCACTGTCAAGGACAGGGAACCACAACACCTCTGTCTGCCATGTTGCTGAAGGGTTAGGTTCTGACAGAACCTCCCAAAGGAACGGAACCTGCAGTCAAAATGTACATTCTGACAGAACCTTGTGAGGAAACAGAACCTAAGGTCGACATGTACATTCTGACAGAACCTTGTGAGGAAACAGAACCTAAGGTCGACATGTATGTTCTGACAGAGCCTTGTGAGGAAACAGAACCTGCAGTCAACATGTACGTTCCAACAGAACCTTGTGAGGAAACAGAACCTAAGGTCGACATGTACATTCTGACAGAACCTTGTGAGGAAACAGAACATGCAGTCAACATTGACGTTCCAACAGAACCTTGTGAGGAAACAGAACCTATGGTCAACATGTACATTCTGACAGAACCTTGTGAGGAAACAGAACCTAAGGTCGACATGTACATTCTGACAGAACCTTGTGAGGAAACAGAACCTGCAGTCAACATGTACATTCCAACAGAACCTTGTGAGGAAACAGAACCTGCAGTCAACATGTACATTCCAACAGAACCTTGTGAGGAAACGGAACCTAAGGTCAACATGTACATTCTGACAGAACCTTGTGAGGAAACAGAACCTAAGGTCGACATGTACATTCTGACAGAACCTTGTGAGGAAACAGAACCTGCAGTCAACATGTACATTCCAACAGAACCTTGTGAGGAAACAGAACCTGCAGTCAACATGTACATTCCAACAGAACCTTGTGAGGAAACGGAACCTAAGGTCAACATGTACATTCTGACAGAACCTTGTGAGGAAACAGAACCTGCAGTCAACATGTACATTCCAACAGAACCTTGTGAGGAAACAGAACCTAAGGTCAACATGTACATTCTGACAGAACCTTGTGAGGAAGCAGAACCTGCAGTCAACATGTACGTTCCAACAGAACTTTGTGAGGAAACAGAACCTGCAGTCAACATTGACGTTCCAACAGAACCTTGTGAGGAAACAGAACCTGCAGTCAACATTGACGTTCCAACAGAACCTTGTGAGGAAACAGAACATGCAGTCAACATGTACATTCCAACAGAACCTTGTGAGGAAACAGAACCTAAGGTCGACATGTACATTCCAACAGAACCTTGTAAGGAAACAGAACCTGCAGTCAACATTAACGTTCCAACAGAACCTTGTGAGGAAACAGAACCTAAGGTCAACATGTACATTTCAACAGAACCTTGTGAGGAAACAGAACCTGCAGTCAACATTGACGTTCCAACAGAACCTTGTGAGGAAACAGAACATGCAGTCAACATGTACATTCCAACAGAACCTTGTGAGGAAACAGAACCTGCAGTTAACATTGACGTTCCAACAGAACCTTGTGAGGAAACAGAACCTAAGGTCGACATGTACATTCCAACAGAACCTTGTGAGGAAACAGAACCTAAGGTCGACATGTACATTCCAACAGAACCTTGTGAGGAAACAGAACCTAAGGTCAACATGTACATTCCAACAGAACCTTGTGAGGAAACAGAACCTAAGGTCAACATGTACATTCCGACAGAACCTTGTGAGGAAACAGAACCTGCAGTCAACATTGACGTTCCAACAGAACCTTGTGAGGAAACAGAACCTATGGTCAACATGTACATTCCAACAGAACCTTGTGAGGAAACAGAACCTAAGGTCAACATGTACATTCTGACAGAACCTTGAGAGGAAACAGAACCTAAGGTCAACAGGAACGTTCCGACAGAACCTTGAGAGGAAACAGAACCTATGGTCAACATGTACATTCCAACAGAACCTTGTGAGGAAACAGAACCTAAGGTCAACATGTACATTCTAACAGAACCTTGTGAGGAAACAGAACCTAAGGTCGACAGGTACGTTCCAACAGAACCTTGTGAGGAAACAAAACCTAAGGTCGACAGGTACGTTCCAACAGAACCTTGTGAGGAAACAGAACCTATGGTCGACATGTACATTCCTACAGAACCTTGAGAGGAAACAGAACCTGCAGTCAACATGTACGTTCCAACAGAACCTTGTGAGGAAACAGAACATGCAGTCAACATGTACGTTCCGACAGAACCTTGTGAGGAAACAGAACCTAAGGTCAACAGGAACGTTCCGACAGAGCCTTGAGAGGAAACAGAACCTGCAGTCAACATGTACGTTCCGACAGAACCTTGAGAGGAAACAGAACCTAAGGTCAACAGGAACGTTCCGACAGAACCTTGAGAGGAAACAGGACCTAAGGTCGACAGGTACGTTCCAACAGAACCTTCTGGTATCTTTCAGCCGTTAAAAAATTACGCTGCATCCCTCACACCTCACTGCCTCACCGTCTCTGAATGTGACGTTACCTTGGCGACCTCCGAGCAGCCGTCAGCCTCAGACACCTGGTAGGTGAGGTCGGTCTCCTCGAAGCCAGTGGCGCTCATCCTCTGGTCGGAGGAGGGGTCCGAGCGCGGCGGGGAGTCCGGAGAGTTGAGGCAGGTCTGAATCAGAGCTTTTCCCGTATCTGACGTGATCATCGGCTGCAGCTTCCTGGTGGCGAATGTGTACACGTGACCCGTCTCACTGGCAACCAGCAGTAGCACCTGAGTACCGGTCAGCGTGGACAGCTCATACGCCTGCAGGAGAGACGACAGGTATGAGCGCTCGCCGAGTCAGGTGTTTCATAACATCAGGGTTATCAACCATGGTTTCATCTGTGATGTTTGACATCTCAGCAGGTAACTGATCTCTGACCTGTGTGTGATGACCCTGTGATCTCTGACCTGTGTGATGACCCTGTGATCTCTGACCTGTGTGTGATGACCCTGTGATCTCTGACCTGTGTGTGATGACCCTGTGATCTCTGACCTGTGTGATGACCCTGTGATCTCTGACCTGTGTGTGATGACCCTGTGATCTCTGACCTGTGTGTGATGACCCTGTGATCTCTGACCTGTGTGTGATGACCCTGTGATCTCTGACCTGTGTGATGACCCTGTGATCTCTGACCTGTGTGATGACCCTGTGATCTCTGACCTGTGTGTGATGACCCTGTGATCTCTGACCTGTGTGATGACCCTGTGACCTCTGATCTGTGTGTGATGACCCTGTGATCTCTGACCTGTGTGTGATGACCCTGTGACCTCTGACCTGTGTGTGATGACCCTGTGATCTCTGATCTGTGTGTGATGACCCTGTGACCTCTGATCTGTGTGTGATGACCCTGTGACCTCTGAGTGTGATGACCGTGTGACCTCTGTATGGTGACCCTGTGACCTCTGACCCCTGCTGTGTTTTCCCTCCACACTCACCTTCTTCATGATGCCAGTCTTCCTCTTGCTAAAAGTTGTATACCGCCTCAGCTTGTTGTCGATGAACTCCATCTTGATCTTGACTCTTCCTCTGGTTTTCTTGCCGGGTTTGGCTCCCGGCACCCCGGGGCTGACCCCGCCGTAACCCCCGCTCAGGCCTCCGGAGGTGGGCGCTGACTGGTGTCCGAGCTCCCTCTCGCTCCTCTCCCGCTTCACGCCCCTCCTGTCCCCCCCTGACCCTGCCGTGTCCTCGTCGTCCCCGGAGTCCGAGTCCTGGTCGGAGCCGCTGTAGACCACCTCGGTGCTGTATTCCCTCTCTTCAAACCGGCCTCCGTCGGTGTCGGTGGCTGCGTTCGGTCCCGGTCCGGCCGTGCTGATCCCGGTTCCGTTTCCCGCTCGCCCGGCTCCGGTTCTGGAGCCCATTCCAGCGCCGCTCCCCGCCAGCATTCCCCGCTGGATCCCCCCGCCCCGGGCCTGAAAACCTCCTCCTTCCGGCGAGCCAAAGCTCCTGTGCCGGCGGTGTGAAGACCGACAGTCCCCCGGTGCTCCGAGCTCCCAGTCCGGGCACACTCAGCTAACAGGACCGCTAGCTGCACGGCTAACTGAGCTAACTGCTACAGGCAGCTGCAGCTAGCATCAGTTAGCGGTTGCTTTAACAACAAGTAAAGCTACCTGTCCGTCAAAGTCCGTCAGTGAGCGCGAGATCGGGCCGATCAGTCGGAGAACGTCAGAGGAACCCGGAGAAAATGTCCTGTGCGTCAGATTTGATCCAGTTTGACCACAATCAGTGAATAAAGTTAAAAAGTTGTGTTTGTGAACAGTGATCAGTGAGGCCCGGCCCCCGAATCACTCCGCTCCACATAAGGACATCACCTGACAGCACCCGCACATATCCGCCCGCTGTGGAACATAGTTCTACAGACTGTACGCAGCTCGTTCACTGTGCTTCTTTGGAACATCACACATGTTGTCAGACATGTTACAGTCATGTGTTCTACACGTCATGAGACTGAAATACTGTGCTGTTAACGGAGGATGAGCGCAGTGATACCAAAAGGCGACGTGTTCTTTCGGACATGCAGCGGAACTACTTTCCTCCATATAAAGAAGCACGTTTCCTTTTATGGCGCTGCTGCTCCTTATATGGTCAATCTGAACTTCAGCCTGCAAACTACAAACACGTGGAGAGAAGAAGAAGAAGAAGAACAAGAAGAAGAACAAGAAGAAGACAGGAGGAGGAGGAGGAGGAGGATAGGTCAGGTCAGATCCCGGAGTCTCTGCGGGGCTTGAGTAAATGTTGGGTCTGTTCAGGCACCAAGAGCTGATGAGAGCTCCGTGGAGACCAGACTCTGTGGCTTCATCAGAAACACACACACACACACACACACACACACACACACACAGTGAGAGAAAGAGCTCCATCACCAATGAAGCACACACTGCTTTACCTACACACATACCATAGTACAGTAGCAGAGGTCTTCAACAGGAAGTACTGCAGAGGGGTCGTGACATTTTTGGTTGATTAGACAATTTTTTCAAATATTTTTTCCCCAACTTTTTCCCACAAATTATAATGTCTTTAAATACACATTAACATGAATCCAACATGTTGTAGCAAATGGACAAATGGAGGCAGAAGATGTGTTTCAGTCAGAAATGCACACATTCAGCTACACACAGGAGCTCTCTCAAACTGGGCACCGCTTCACTCACGGCCCCTAACGCTGCTCTGCCAATCACGCTGCCGCATGTTACATGCTGGCTCTGTCAGGTTCCCCATGATTGGCCGAGAGTCTATTCAGTCCCCAGTCGTGTTGTCAAAAGACACTAGAGCTTGTATGGATGTAGATCCTTTGATCCAGCCGACTGTGACCGTATCACACAGGCACCGCTGCAGACAGCAGGCACCGCTCACCTCACCTCAGCAGCCCCAACCTGGACGCACACACACACACACACACACACACACACGACGTGAACATGGGAAGTACAAGCAGTAAAGCTCCCGTTTAAACATGTAAGGCCCGGGCAGGGGCCGGTACCGAGACCCGGTGTTAAACGGCCTGAGGCTAATTTAATCAAGACCGTCATACTAGTAAGGTCCGACGTTACCGGCTCTTATTGTTACTTTTTAAAGTTTGGGTTTCATGCATCAGCATTCTGCAGCCACACACACACACACACACACACACACACACACACATACACACGACAGAGTGAAGTCAGACATCAGCAGAAAGGTGCAGATGAGTATAACTTACTCTTATTGACAACAACTGTGCTTGTTACTGTGAGTCAGTGCAATAAAACCTCTGCCAATAAAAAGCCAATATTTTATCAATACATGTGATCAGCATGTAGAAAGCCATATTTTAATCCGCTCTGTCCGCAGTCTCTCATTCACCGCTGTTATGGTTTATGATCGCGCTTACGGGGCCAACAGCACACTGTGAAAGACAAAGTATGAAAGATGCAGAGTGTGTGTGTGTGTGTGTGTGTGTGTGTGTGTGTGTGTGTGTGTGTGTTGATAGATACTGTCAATGTCACTTGTTCATGTTTTCATGTTGCTTCTGTGCACTGATAGCTCTTTTTATTGTTTCGGTGTTATTTTGAGGAGGGCCATACATGAATATCTGTGTGTCTGTCTATATGCTAAAAAAAAAAAGTGGACCTGTCGCTTGCTGCTCAGAATGTGGCCCATCGACATATCGACATGATCTGGTTTTAAAATCCGTCCCAGCTGAAACAGTAATTGCAGAGCCCTGACCCAAAGACTGTGTTGTTGCTGTTATTTTTGTGATGTTCTGACTTTTATTTGCTCTCTGTTTCTTGAAAATAGTCTTGAGTACCATCCTTAGCATCGTGACAACACAAGCACTTAGAGGCCATCACTCACTTTTGTTTCCACATTTATGTTTAAAATAGAAACGTCAGTTTGAATAGCTTGATTATCATGCAGTTGACAGACAGCGTTGGTATCAGCTGACAAGATATGTTTATACATGGCAGTGGCAAGGCCCCCCACAAACATGTGCCTTGTACATGTTTAAAATAAAAACATGAATGTATGAACCTGTGTATTATTTGAATAGCTCAGTACTGAATGCATAATAACAAGGTACGTTTTTACATGTTACCAGGCCCAGTTTACTATAAGACACAATTTAATATACAGTAGATATATGGTAGGGGGTCCCTGCTCCATCTCTCCATCAGTTTGGGGCTCCTTGGCCTGAAACACGTCCTCTGCAGTATGGTATGAAGTATAGTAGAAGAAGAGAGGTTAACAGTCAGACAGTGTTTGTGACATCATCCATCAATCAGCCAATCAGACACCTGCTGTTTGCTGGTGTACTGCCAGCCCACCTGCTGCTGAGCTCAGAGCTGAACCAGGATCAGGTGTCTATATTTACCTGAGATTATGAGACAGACTTCCTGTCAGAGAGCCGCCGACCGTCAGAGCAGCAACATGTCCACATCGTCTTCATCATCTTCATCGTTCAGCAGCGGCTCTGCAGGGCCGCCCCCCCCCTGGAGGAACAACAGCCTGCTGCTGGGGGGGGGGCGGGACCCCCCTCTGTCTGACCAGGGAGAGACCATCATAGGAGTGTACCTGCTGCTGCTGGGTGGGAACACACACACACGCACACACACATGCACACAAGCTCGCACACACGCGCGCACACACACACACACACACACACACACTGACAGTCTGTCTCTGTGGTGCGTTCAGGTTGGTTGTCCTGGTTTGGAAACAGCATCGTCCTCTTCGTCCTGTACAGACAGAGAGCCGTCCTGCAGCCCACTGACTACCTGACCTTTAACCTGGCCGTCTCCGACGCCAGCATCTCCGTGTTCGGATACTCCAGAGGCATCATTGAAATCTTCAACATCTTCCAGGACACCGACTACCTCATCTCCTCCATCTGGACCTGCCAGGTACCAAACACATTCACCTGTCACCTGACATTCACCTGTCACCTGACATTCACCTGTCACCTGACATTCACCTATATCCTGTGCTCACCTCAATCAATCAATCAATTCAATCAATTTTATTTATAAAGCCCAATATCACAAATCACAATTTGCCTCACAGGGCTTTACAGCATACGACATCCCTCTGTCCTTATGACCCTCACAGCTGATCAGGAAAAACTCCCCAAAAAACCCTTTAACGGGGAAAAAACGGTAGAAACCTCAGGAAGAGCAACTGAGGAGGGATCCCTCTTCCAGGACGGACAGACGTGCAATAGATGTCGTACAGAACAGATCAGCATAGTCTCCTGTCCTCACCTGCCCTCACATGTCACCTGTCCTCACCTGTCACCTGTCCTCACCTGTCCTCACCTGTCACCTGACATTCACCTGTCCTCACCTGTGCTCACCTGTCCTCACCTGTCTCCTGGCATTCACCTGTCACCTGTCCTCATCTGTCACCTGTCCTCACCTGTCACCTGACATTCACCTGTCACCTGGCATTCACCTGTCACCTGACATTCACCTGTCACCTGGCATTCACCTGTCACCTGACATTCCCCTATATCCTGTGCTCACCTGACACCTGTCCTCACCTGTCACCTGACATTCACCTATATCCTGTGCTCACCTGACACCTGTCCTGTCTCTTCCAGGTGGACGGATTCTTCACACTGGTGTTTGGTCTGAGCAGCATCAACACACTGACAGTGATCAGCATTACCCGCTACATCAAAGGCTGTCATCCGAGCAGAGGTCAGAGGTCACAGCGCTACCTGTAGGCTTCAGGCTCAGATCAGACCTGCAGATGAAATGTTTAAATGTTTGACCTTTAACCCTGCTCAGAGCTCGACGTTCACCCGTGGATAGTTTCCTATTTCACAATCCCCCATCAGGCTGGTTGGAAGGTGTGTGCGAGTGCTGCTCGAGTAATTCCACAACGATCAGCCAGACAGTGGCACCACAATTAAAGCCCAAAAATGTAATTTTGGAAAGGCCACGTCCCTCACACCATAACTAAGCTCTGTAAAAACACCCAGTGCCACTAAGCTCCGCCCACTAGATTTTCAGCCATTTTGATTTAAGCCATGAGTCCGATTTGTACCAAACTTTCAGTGGATCTTAGTCGGACCTACTTCATCAGACGTCATCAAAAACTTGTTGATATCTCATTTTGTTTTGATGATATTGACCAATGAACTTTAGAGGGGGCGTGGCTCAGCACATTAATAAATGTAACTCTATCACTGTCGAGCCGATCACCCCCTAAACTTATGTTTACATCAGTACCTCAAACACACCCTGAAAGTTCCAATCAAATCGACCACTAATGGGCACTACAGATGCAAAAAAATAGGTGTGGCATTAACACAAATCAACCGTCCAATCAAAACAAAACCTTCAGGATATCTGAAATTATAATGTAAATTATTTTGTAACTCATCAGTAGGGGGCGCCACCAGTTCAAAAAACTCACCAAACTCAGTGGCTGTTTTTAACAAAGCCGTGAAAACATGTCCCCAAAATGTTTTTGCAACTGACCAATAGGAAGCCAGAGTGGAGACAAAGAGGGGTGTGGCCCAGGGCAGGTTTGGTGGTAAAGGAGTGAGTGTCTGTTGGATCATCATAAAACCTGAAGGTCACCGTCAGCCATCACAGAGCTGGATTCTCTGCAGACTGACGGTTCAATTCAGTCAATCAGTTTTATTTATAAAGCCCAATATCACAAATCACACTTTGCCTCACAGGGCTTTACAGCATACGACATCCCTCTGTCCTTAGGACCCTCACAGCTGATCAGGAAAAACTCCTGCTGGTTCAAACCCAAAGTCTCTGCTTGCAGTTATATTTTTTTCGACGTGTCATCTCATAATATTATGTCTAAATGTAACCCCCTAAATCCCTCTCTCGTTACTCACTTCAACAAGTTAAAGAACGAAACACACTGTCTGTAGTTTATGACGACACTTGGCGCCTTATCAGTAGGATGACATCACCACAAATCACTGTGGTTAAAGTTTTTACTCATCTGTTGAGGTCTCAGTGTTTCCTCATGTGAGCACCAGAGGGCGCCGTCACTCAGCATTATCTCAGAGATGTTTCTGTTGGCGTCTGAATGAAGTCATGTGATGTATAAAGCAGCGTGTTTGTTATGTTTCAGCGCGTCACATCAGCAGGACCAGCGTCTCCGTCTGTCTGCTGTTCATCTGGATCACAGCTGGATTCTGGTCTGGAGCGCCGCTGCTCGGCTGGGGCAGCTACAAAGGCAGGAAACCGACCACATAAGATTCAGTTTGTAGCTCCGCCTCCACTGACCTCTAACCTTTAACCTCTGACCCCTCTGTGCAGACCGAGGCTATGGGACCTGCGAGATCGACTGGGCCAAAGCCAACTACTCCAGTGCCTACAGGTCCTACATCATCTGCATCTTCATCTTCTGCTTCTTCGTCCCGGTGCTCATCATGCTTTTCTGCTACGTCTCCATCATCAACACGGTGAAGAGAGGAAACGCTCTGTCATCAGAGGGCGACCTGACCGACCGCCAGAGGAAGATGGAGAGGGATGTGACCATAGTGAGTGTTGGTCAGCTTCATCATCACACAGCTGATCTGACACGCATCCAGCAAGCTCTGCACAAGGCTAACACGGCTAACAGGCCCATGTGTGAAGCTGTCACATCAATACTGATCAGCTGATCAGCTGATTGGTGTTGATCAATAAATGCTGATCAGCTGATTGGTGTTGATCTGTCCATCACATTTCTGACAGCTCAGAGAGCTTGTGAGTTAACTCAAGGTACGACAGTAAACATCACAGGCTAAGCTAGCAAAACAGCAACATGTTAACATCCATGAAAAGTAAACAGAAGGGTGGAGTCAAGTCACGTGACTAGGACTCAAGTCAGACTCAAGTCACAAATTCATTGACTTTCAGCTTCTTAGAAAGGACTTGCATCTTGACTCGGACTGCATCACCAATGACTCAAGACTTTACTTGGAGTCGAGCCTCTCTTGTCATTCTTGACTCAGGACTTGGGACTTGTTAGTCTTGACTTGGGACTGATCGGCCTTGACTCAGGACTTGTCAGTCTTGACTCGGGACTTCTTTATTTATTTATTTATTTGGATCCCCATTAGCTTCCACCTCAGCAGTTGCTAATCTTCCTGGGGTCCACAAAAAAATCAAATCATTACAAACACTAATATAAAAACATGTCAGTTATAGAGACACTGAATGACACCTTGTCAGTCTAGACAAAGCTACAATTAAAACAAACTAATCAAAGTGACATATAACTAAAAGGAGCAATAAGCAAAATTCATCATTTCTAGATTGAAGGAATTAAAAAATTGCTATGTGAAGAACTAGAGGTGTAATTTCATCTGGAGTATAGCATGACGTCACACACCCTCTCTCTGTGTTGATCTCCAGCCCATTGTTTACACGTGTTCATGTACGTTCATGTGAATCCCCCCCCCCTCAGAGCCCTTGGCCCTCCCTCCCTATAAAAGGCTACAGCCAGTGAGCAATGGCAGCGCGTATTTTGGAAGTGAAATGGCAGAGAGCGGAACGAAACCGGGGCTAACCGGTGCTTCCTCCTCAGGCTCCACTTCACTCAGCTGCCCCACAGACCCGCTGCTTCTTCACACTTTAACCTGAATAACAAACCGGAGCTAGCTGGGAGCAGCTGGCGAGGCGCTAGCCGCAGCATGACCGGAGGGAAGCACAGCCAGTTAGCCTCCGCTAGCTTCCCAACTAGCCCTGGCTCTCTGTTTGGATCCAACCGGAGCACCGAGCCCTGGTTTGTTATTTAGGTTAAAGTGGGAAGAAGCAGTGGGTTTATCGGGCAGCTGAGTGAAGTGGAGCCTGCGGAGGAAACACCAGGTTGGGTTAATGCCTGGAGCTTGAGTTATTAGCGGCTCGGTCCCAGCAACGGGTCAGGCATTACGGTTATGTTAAGTGAGTAAGTTAGCCTGGCAGCCCAGCTAACATTTTCAATTAGCATTGTAAAATGAAGCCTCCCCGCAAGGCTACATTTGTGTAATATATTTGCTGAGATGGAGGCGAGGCTCAGTGACTAGAAGAGCTGATAGAAGCGCTCCATAGCTGAAAGTTACTCCAGTAGCTGGTGGCAGCCGACTCGGCTAGTGCTAACACCGGGAGCTAGCGTTCCTCCTCTTCTCCGTGAGTGAGAGCGATGTTGTAGCCTAGCAGGCAGCCCGCGAGCCAGGCGGGCAGCCTGGCGGGCTTTAGCCAACTCGGATCCCGGCTGGTGCTAACACCGGGAGCTAACGCTAACATTCCTACTCTTCTCCGTGAGTGAGAGCGATGTTTTAGCCTAGCAGGCAGCACATGAGCCTGGCGGGCAGCCTGGCAGGCTGCTCAAGCTCCGGACATTAACCCATCCCGGTGTTTCCTCCACAGCCTCCACTTCACCCAGCTTCACTCAGCTGTCTGATAAACCCGCTGCTTCTTCCCACTTTAACCTGAAGCAATGTTTTAGCCTAGTGGGCAGCCCGCGAGCCAGATGCCCGCTAGGCTAAAACATCGCTCTCACTCACGGAGAAGAGGAGAAACGTTAGCGTTAGCTCCCGGTGTTAGCACTAGCCGAGTCGGCTGCCACCGGCTACTGGAGTAACTTGCAGCTATGGAGCGCATCTACCAGCTCCTCTAGTCACTGAGCCTCACCTCCATCTCAGCAAATATATTACATTTATTACAGGGACCATCATCATTGAAGTAGGCAGGAGAATAGCTAAACACAGCAGAGACTGAGACATCGCTGACTGCCAGACGAGGCGAGTGGGGGGTGGAGAGCAGGGGTAGAGGGAGGAGTGGCTCCTGACACACTTTGTTTTGGTCTACAGGCAGTGCACAACAGCAAACCTAGCGGTGAAACAATTTCACTTATTGCTCCTTTAAACCTTACATATACAGAAGTTATCACACAATTCATGTACCAGGATTTAAACTGACTGTGGTTCTGGATTAAGAAACAGAAAACAAAAACCGTTAGTATCTTTCCTCCTGTGTTGTCTCTTTCATTAACTTTTGTTTAATTGATTTCTTAAATAACTGTTTACTTTTGATTTGTTTGATGTGCATAGGTAACAAGTTCCATTGGGTACTGGCTCTATAGATGACTGTGTTTTTTTAATGAATTTGATTTCGGCTTTGGAAGTTCTAAATGACCCATACTAACCTGTCTAGTCTGATAGTTGTGTGTCGAACCTATCTTTACTAGCTGTTCTGTAAAGAAATCTGGTTTCCTCTCCTGTGGAATCATCTTCCTGTTACGGTCCGGGAGGCAGACACCGTCTCCACATTTAAGACTAGACTTAAGACTTTCCTCTTTGATAAAGCTTATAGTTAGGGCTGGCTCAGGCTTGCCCTGTACCAGCCCCTAGTTAGGCTGACTTAGGCCTAGTCTGCCAGAGGACCCCCCTATAATACACCGGGCACCTTCTCTCCTTCTCTCTCTCTCTCTCTCTCTCTCTCTCTCGTATTCTATTACTGCATCTTGCTAACTCGGCCATTCTGGATGTCACTAACTCGGCTTCTTCTCCGGAGCCTTTGTGCTCCACTGTCTCTCAGATTAGCTCATATCACAGCGGTGCCTGGACAGCGTGACGTGTGTGGTTGTGCTGCTGCCGTGGTCCTGCCAGATGCCTCCTGCTGCTGCTGCTGCCATCATTAGTCATTAGTCATACTTCTACTGTTATTATACACATATGATTATTGTCACACATGTATACTGCCAGATATTAATACATACTTTCAACATATTGTACCACAGTAGCCAGAACTATAACTATAATATTATTACTTTCAATAATGTTGTTGTAAGCTACTGTCATTACCTGCATCTCTCTCTCTCTCTCTCTCTCTCTCTCTCTCTCTCGCTCTCTCTCTGTCTCATTGTGTCATGTGGATTACTGTTAATTTATCATGCTGATCTGTTCTGTACGACATCTATTGCACGTCTGTCCGTCCTGGAAGAGGGATCCCTCCTCAGTTGCTCTTCCTGAGGTTTCTACCGTTTTTTCCCCGTTAAAGGGTTTTTTGGGGAGTTTTTCCTGATCAGCTGTGAGGGTCATAAGGACAGAGGGATGTCGTATGCTGTAAAGCCCTGTGAGGCAAATTGTGATTTGTGATATTGGGCTTTATAAATAAAATTGATTGATTGATTGATTGATTTCCCATCAACCATTGCATTTCGAGCAAGTGTTAGAAGACTAGATGCTGATCTCGCCTCAACAGTCAGCCATGACAGACTGTATTGCATCTTTGAAACATTGGTTTTCAAAGAGCGGTTCAGAACTAGCCTTGCGGCTCTGTTTTGTGCAAGCTGAAGTTTTTTTATATCTTTTTTTTGAGGCACAAGACCACGCATCGACACAATATCCTAAATGTGAAAGGAGAGCCTGTGTCACCTGATTCCTAATGGACAGCGTGACATAATGAGAGCATTTCCTTAACACAGCAATACCCTGCCCCATAACAGTAGCATCAATGTGATCTGACCAGTTTAAGCGATCATTTATTGTGACACCGAGTAATTTCATCTTCTGAACCCCCTATGGATAAATCTTACTGGGAGTCTGCGGCCAACAATCTTCTAGTGCCAAAGACAATGCACTTTGTTTTGGTCACATTCAAAATCGCAAAACATGGTTGAGTCATCGGCGTACATTACAATTCTAGCCTGATCTGGGACATAGGGCAAATCATTGGTGAAGATTGAAAATAAGAGTGGGCCAAGGCAACTGCCTTGTGGGACACCACTTAAAACATCTTTGCTTTCTGAATAACTGCCATTAAAATACACTTTCTGTTTTCTCCCAGATAGATAGCTCTCCATCCAAGAGAGAGCAGTTGATGAGAAACCATAATCCCTTAGTTTTGTTATGAGAAGCTCGTGAGCTATGATATCGAAAGCTGTACTGAAATCGAGCATCACAGATCCCACCATTTTTTTTATTGTCAAATTCTTTTAACCAACTGGGACTTGACTCGGGATTCGCCTGTCTTGACTCGAGACTTGGAGAACAGTGATTTGGTCCCACCTCAGGTGATGAGGACAGACGAGGACTCGGAGCGAGTCCATGTCGTTCAGTGATGACTCAGCTTTGTTATTATTTGTTGTTCCTCCAGGTTTCCATAGTGATCTGTACGGCCTTCATCCTGGCGTGGTCTCCGTACGCCGTCGTGTCCATGTGGTCTGCCTGCGGCTTCCACGTGCCCAACCTCACCAGCATCTTCACCCGCCTCTTTGCCAAGTCCGCCAGTTTCTACAACCCCCTCATCTACTTCGGACTCAGCTCCAAGTTCCGAAAAGACGTGGCTGTCCTGCTGCCATGCACGCGTGATGCCAAGGACACTGTCAAGCTGAAGCGTTTCAAGCCGAAGGCCGACGCCAGATTCAAAGCTCCTCTGAACCGCACCGAGAAAAAGTACTCGCCTGGGAACCAGCCTTACGCCGCCCCCAGCCCAGACTCTGGGATGGGAAGCCCACGCTGCACGCCGCCACCCACTAACAAGGAAGTGTTCTACATCGACACGCCCTGCCCCTCTGAGACTGGCCCTGAGTTTGAATGTGACAGACTCTGATGATGTCACTGAATACAGGAAGTGGGATGGACTGACCTCTAATCAGGTCAGACGGACTTCAGCAGAGGGCGATGATGTCACAAGGCCATGGCGCCAAAACATAGAGATGGAGAAGAAGAAGAAGAAGAAGAAGAAAAAGTCATCATTTAGTCTGCGTCCAACGTTTAGAACCGTTCCCACTGATCAGTGTTTGTTTTATTGATCACAGGTACATGTGATCACTTCCTGCAGGTCTCACTAACGCTTCAAACATTTTAAGGACTTTTAAAAAAAAACATTTTAAAGACTTTTTAAAAAAAAAATTTAATGTCCTTTAAATGTTTTTTGTTGTGACGTCTCGTATTTTTTTTTATTTGTTTTTTTTTTGATGCTGAGTTTCTCATTTATACCAGAAACTGAAACCTCAACATTTAAAACATGTTTAAAGATGTATCCACGTTATTCCTGAGGACACAACTGTAGAAATGATTCTGGGCGCAATTTCCTGTGAGAGAGGGGAAGTAGCATTAAGCTAGTTAGTCCCAAAGACTGTCTGTGCTTAGTCTCAGTGGCTACTCTTGGTGGCTAACCGCCAACGCTGGTTCTTTTCCAAAGTCATTTTCCTTCAGTTTATATTTAACAAATATTTAACTAATGTTATTCAGCATTTTCTAAAATGTCTCTGTGGAGCTCTGGTACCTGTTGCACTGTCCGTGTCTGTGACGATTAACAACCAGTCTGAGCTACATGTTTGTCTTCAGCAACTGTGTGTTGAACATGTGACCAGGACAAAAAGGGATTGTTCCTGTTGCCATGGTTACTGTTGACATGAGAAATAGAACCACAAGAGTTTAAATCAGTGTTATCAGCAGAGAATGACACGTAGACTGACAGGTGCGTCACTCAGCGTCAGTACATGATATCCCTGTCTTTCCCCGTCTGACTTCAGTCTCAACCTACATTAGAAAATAAACTGTGAAATATGTATTTAATCATCAGGACTGAGAACGTGTCACTGATTTACTGTACTGCCTTTATATCATATAAACACATGAAGTTATTTATATCACTGTGACTGAAGTCTGCTGCTGAATTCAGCTTCATGTTTCACGCAGAACAGTTTTTAATAAATCAGAGGTTAACAAAACTTGTAAACTGCGTGGTTTATGCAGATGAGCGGAGGGTTAGCTGGAAACATCACATTTATTCACTTAACATGGAGCTACAGTTAATACTGAATTATGTGTTAGTGTCTCTTAATAAGTCATCAGAAATCATAAACCATCTTTAGAAGGAGCAGATGTTACCTTAAGCTGCTCGGGACATGTTAAAGTTAACAATGTTCTCATAGAGCAACCGAGCGTGCTAACTGTTAGCGTGCTGACAGTTAGCACGCTAACAGTTAGCACGCTCGGTTGCTTTGAGACGGCAGAGGTATGATCACATGATCCTGTTTGAGTGATAACAGGTGATGTGTTCCACCTTTTATTTCCCTCCTGGAAAGAAGAATAGTGTACTGTAAACAAACTGTAAACAAGCTGTAAAAAAAACTGTTACCATTGGAAATCGCTGGTTTCAGTGCAGAGACAGAAGTTGCACCCATAAGTCATGCAAGGTATCATGGGTAATATTTTTAAATATTAATAAACATGAATAAATGTGAAGAATTTAAATCAGTGTAAACATTCTGAATCATCTGTGACATAAAGTCTGTTTTTATTTGATCTTTTATTTCCTTTAATTTGAGGTTTTTATCATGAAGGTCAGATCTGGATTATTGATGGAGCTGCTGATCTGATCAGTGTATTGATTATTGATGGAGCTGCTGATGAGAGGTCTGAACTGTGAAACCAGTTCACCTTCCCCAGGATATCTTGGTTATCCGTCTGCTGAACCCATCACATCGTCCATCAATCACAGGTGTGTCAGGTTATTGTGAAGAATCACAGGTGTGTCATGTTATTGTGAAGAATCACAGGTGTGTCATGTTATTGTGATGAATCACAGGTGTGTCAGGTTATTGTGATGAATTACAGGTGTCAAATTTCAACACTGTCACTGAAATAAACTTTATATCCGTTAAATCATTTGTTCAGTGTTTGAATGATCTCTTTTGAAGTACTGAACTGATTCTAACTGTCCGATAACAGGTTCCTGTCTGTCACCTGAGACTCTGGACATGTGTCCATTGATACTTTTGTCTTCAGTGATCTGATTGGTCAGAGGTCGGACTGCTGACAGGATGTTATCAGGGCCCTATTTCAGAAAGCAGGCTCAGCAAACTCTGATCCTGATCTCTGAGCTGACTGAGCCTGAGTTGAGAAACAGAGCAGCTGATCAGAATCAGTTCAATCAGCTCTGAGTCTGTTCAGCCTGAGAGAGGTGCGTTCACAGTGAGCACCAACAGACATCATCAGTAGAGTGCAGATAACATGATTCCCAGAGACAGGAAGTGGAGTTAAAAGCAGAGCCACTGATTTCATCCAAAACTGAATCAGAGATTTGAAGACATGAAAAATCAATGTGCTCCATCAGCTGAACAGAGTGAGGTGTGATGGGAACAGCCTGCAGAGCGTGTTCATATGTGAAGTGATGTGATGTCATGTGATGAGGTCATGTGTCTAACACACAGAAACATGTTTCCATCTTAACAGTGTTCATATATTTGAATATAATTTATTCAGCTGTAATGTGATGGAGCCCAAACACACTGGGCACAAACTCAACATCAAACACAAAGGCTGCAGGCTGGGTTTGAACCCGCGACCACTGCGTCTGATCACGGGGCGTCCGCTCCATCCACTGAGCCACCGATGCTCCGTGGTAATTACTTCAATAATGGATTGTGATTTATGTCCAGGGAAAACCACAACAAGGGTCCAAAGTCTTTTCAGAGCCAGAGACACTTTTCTTACGGGCCGACAAACCACTGTCTCTCTGATGTGTTCAGTGTCTCTGATGTTATAAAGAAAAGAATCAAAGGACAATGCATAAAATGTGCTGTGATGATAATGTAAATCCAGGATGTGTAATATGTGATATATGTGGGTGGAACAGATTGTTAGATAAATGACAGAGTGTGAGGTCAAACAGTATCTTTCATATAGACACTCCTCCAGGGAGACATCCAAACAGGCTCTAATCACCTTCTCCTTACACAACAGCCTCTGAATACACTGGGCCTCAACCTCCACCACTTCATTCACTAAAGGACACGCCATGTTTCTACTTCCTGCTACACGCTCAGCCTCAGGCTGACATGAAGCAAACCTGTGACTCAGCAGGTTAGCTTCACAGAGTGTGTTGCCATAGTAACTGACTCAGGGTTACACTGAACTGGCTTTGTGAAACGGAAAACTCAGAGTTTCACTGATCCTGCTCTCTGACATAGGGCCCAGGTCAGCTGTTCAGCATCAGTTACCATGGTGATTTATCCTGATAAAAAGAGAACCGGCTTCATAGTAGTGAGACCCTCAGAGTTAACCCTGAAGGTAGAATAGAACAGAAAGCCTTTATTGTCATTGCATAGGAACAAAAGGATGCTACATATACAACAAAATGGCAGGGACTACTTCTGATGTGCAGACAAGTACAGATAATTAGCGTCTGCATAGCAAACAACATTAATGCAACAAGACTGTTGCGTAAGGGGAGCCTGTACTCAGTGTCCAGGTGGAGGAGAGGTGGGGTCCAAGTTTCACTGTCTGGGGCCGGTTACCTCCTGACTCCAAATCCATCTTCACAGTCCAGACCTCAGAACTGCACCCTGCTGACTGCTGGACAACAGCAAACCTGCAACACTGTGAGAGGGACCTCACCATATTATATTTTATTAACATCATCATAATAACATCATCATTATTATTAATAATCATAATTATGATAATAGTAATAATACACATGACCCTGATGAAGGCCACAAGCCGAAACGCGTCGGTCAATAAAGTTGTTGCTGGAGCTCTTTTGACATTGTCTAGTGTTTCCTCACTCTCCATGCACCTTGTGAACCAGTGAAGTTGTGCCAGAGACCACTCTCTACTTCAATAATACACACACACACACACACACACACATATCTATGCGGTGTCTGTTTGAGCTGCTCTCCTCTTCATCACCACGCGGCCGAAGTTCTCCGGCAAAAGCCGAGCAGCTCCGATGAGGCGTCAGAAGGAGAGTCAGATTGGCTCCCTCCTCCTCCTCCTCCTCCTCCTCGTCTCAGCATCCATTCCCGGTCGGAGGATCGGAGGATGAGTCTCGTGTCCGCCGCTCTGTGACAGAAGAGCCTCGGAACGACGAAGCGGACACCGGAGCGGAAGTGTCCTCAGCCCGCGGTGAGTCCCATCGATCCGTTATCGGTTTGGAGATGACGAGTTATCGACGGATCAGAGCTGTGATCGATCCGTGGCTCGTGACAGTCTCTGCACACACACACACACACACACACACACACACACACACTGATCAGAGACCTGTCAGTCATCCGGTCCAGCGATGACATCATCAGCGGTCACTCCGCGAGGCCCCTGATGGACGCAGATCGATTGATCAGCTGTGTGTGGACAGGCACGAGCGCGCGCGCGCACACACATACACACACACACACACACACACACACACACACACACACTTTGCCGAAACGACTGCATGACGTAATGCAACCAGACTGCTTCAGTGATGTGTTTGATTACCTGATTTGTTATTAACTAGGCCTACATGACGTCATAGACACCCTTCAAATCATTGCATGTATATGTTGGGGGGGGGCGTCGCTCCACGATGCTGTCACGTCATGATTGCAACAACCCTAGAGAATTCTGAGTGATGTTGTCCAAAACTTTACTGATAATTAGACCACAGAGTTCTGCAGGGACGAGGTTCCTCTGAGGTCAGCGTCGCCCTGGTTCCCTCATCAAACAGCCAATCAGATTGTTTCACTGGATTTTGGATTATTATAGAAAATAAACAAATGTTTCTGATGCTTCAGGTTCTGTTCAGAGAGATAATCTTCACTAATAAACTTTATGATTATTGAAGTACAAAGCTAATGTTACGGCCTTTTTCCACCAGATGCGTGTCGGTTGCGTCTCCGCTCCGGCACAGCAGTGGAGCCAATAGGATTCAATTCTAGTCAATGTGTGTGTTTCCACCGGCTGCGGCTGCGCTGCGTTCCGGCTCCGTCTCAGCTCCGGCACTCCGGAGTCCTCCGCAACAGATACACAGGACTTCTATTTTTGCCAGACGCTGGAGCACAACGCAGCAATTCAGCACAGAGCAGATCGTGCGGGGCAGGAAGTCGTGCACAGAAACACAATAAAACATCCGGTTGATTTTCAAAATAAAATACACAGTGTTCACGGCGGATCATATTTCCCTGCACTACACCTTGAAAACTACATAATGGGCAGAGGCAGGCCTGAAGTCAACAGGTCAGAGGGTTTCAGACGTCATTTCACCCCATTGACACCATGGACAAGGAGATGTTAATCATGGCAGTGCACCGAGATGTCTTCCGGCGGAGCTGCACCGCACCGCGCAGCAAACGCAGCCGGTGGGTATTGACGGACGGCGGAGCACGCAGCGGATAACCAGCGCTGCATGCTCCGCAACGGACACATCCAGTGGAAATCCGGCATTAGGCTGTAAACTACCTACACCACAGTCACATGACTTACCGTCACCACGGTCACATGACTTACTGTCACCACGGTCACATGACTTAATGTCACCACAGTCACATGACTTACTGTCACCACAGTCACATGACTTAATGTCACCGTGGTCACATTACTTACTGTCACCACGGTCACATGACTTAATGTCACCACAGTCACATGACTTACTGTCACCACAGTCACATGACTTAATGTCACCACAGTCACATGACTTAATGTCACCACAGTCACATGACTTAATGTCACCACGGTCACATGACTTACCGTCACCACAGTCACATGACTTAATGTCACCACGGTCACATTACTTAATGTCACCACGGTCACATGACTTACCGTCACCACGGTCACATGACTTACCGTCACCACAGTCACATGACTTAATGTCACCACGGTCACATGACTTAATGTCACCACAGTCACATGACTTACCGTCACCACAGTCACATGACTTACCGTCACCACAGTCACATGACTTAATGTCACCACAGTCACATTACTTACTGTCACCACGGTCACATGACTTAATGTCACCACAGTCACATGACTTACCGTCACCACAGTCACATGACTTAATGTCACCACGGTCACATGACTTACCGTCACCACGGTCACATGACTTAATGTCACCACAGTCACATGACTTAATGTCACCACGGTCACATGACTTACCGTCACCACAGTCACATGACTTACTGTCACCACAGTCACATTACTTACTGTCACCACGGTCACATGACTTAATGTCACCAGTCACATGACTTACTGTCACCACGGTCACATGACTTAACGTCACCAGTCACATGACTTACTGTCACCACGGTCACATGACTTAACGTCACCAGTCACATGACTTACCGTCACCACAGTCACATGACTTACTGTC
Source organism: Epinephelus fuscoguttatus (assembly GCF_011397635.1). Taxonomy (NCBI): domain Eukaryota; kingdom Metazoa; phylum Chordata; class Actinopteri; order Perciformes; family Serranidae; genus Epinephelus; species Epinephelus fuscoguttatus. Next base: position 301,510 of record NC_064754.1, read on the forward strand.
ACCACGGTCACATGACTTAATGTCACCACAGTCACATGACTTAATGTCACCACAGTCACATGACTTAATGTCACCACAGTCACATGACTGAATGTCACCACGGTCACATGACTTAATGTCACCACAGTCACATGACTTAATGTCACCACGGTCACATGACTTAATGTCACCACGGTCACATGACTTAATGTCACCACAGTCACATGACTTACCGTCACCACAGTCACATGACTTAATGTCACCACGGTCACATGACTTAACGTCACCACAGTCACATGACTTAACGTCACCACGGTCACATTACTTAACGTCACCACAGTCACATGACTTAACGTCACCACAGTCACATGACTTAATGTCACCACGGTCACATTACTTACCGTCACCACAGTCACATGACTTAATGTCACCACGGTCACATTACTTACCGTCACCACAGTCACATGACTTAATGTCACCACAGTCACATGACTTAACGTCAACGCGGTCACATGACTTAATGTCACCACAGTCACATGACTTAATGTCACCACGGTCACATGACTTAATTTCACCACGGTCACGTGACTTAACGTCACCACAGTCACATGACTTAATGTCACCACGGTCACATGACTTAATGTCACCACGGTCACATGACTTACCGTCACCACGGTCACATGACTTAATGTCACCACAGTCACATGACTTAATGTCACCACGGTCACATGACTTACCGTCACCACAGTCACATGACTTACTGTCACCACAGTCACATTACTTACTGTCACCACGGTCACATGACTTAATGTCACCAGTCACATGACTTACTGTCACCACGGTCACCTGACTTACCGTCACCACAGTCACATGACTTACTGTCACCACAGTCACATTACTTACTGTCACCACAGTCACATGACTTACTGTCACCACAGTCACATTACTTACTGTCACCACAGTCACATGACTTAACGTCACCAGTCACATGACTTACTGTCACCACGGTCAC